>NW_023603184.1:79550717-79653217 GCF_014898055.3 Talpa occidentalis | reverse complement strand
GCCTGTGACTTCACTTCTTTTGATTTTATGTAATTATAAGAGAATGTTCATATGTATTTGCTTTTAGATTGGCACAGCATTTTAAAACAGTGTCTTCAGATAAAGTGCATATTTTCTTTTGGTTCATAAAGAATATCACTGGTTTATGTGCTCAAAACTTTTGTGAATGTTTTATAATGCAGTCACATTGTAGCTTTAGAGCTGGGCTTACGATAAGAGTATCTATGTATACCCTATTTATGCAGAAAAGAAAAATATTAAATATTAGTTGGGGTTTTGAATTAATAGTCAGTAATTAGATCCTGTGAATCTCTACTGTGTTATCTCGTAACTTTCATCAGTTATCAAACAAAACTTTGAACTCAAAATCTTTCCAAACTTTGCAGCTCAAAGTACTTTTCATTTAAACTAATTTCATATACATAATAAAATAGAAAAAAAAAATCACCCACTTAAAACAGCTTAAATTGCATGTACTTTGTCACTGTAAATAAACAAGGTAAACATTGACATAACTTCAAATTATTCTTAGGTTGAAAAAAATCTGCCGTTCAAAATAAAATTCTGCCTTTGGTCAACATTTTGGATGCAATTCAAAGTTTCTCATAAAATAAACATTTTAAAGAGTATTTTGAATTTCACCGCATAAATTCTAGCCAAAAGAAATTACAGTGGTATCTTTAAGGTTCTTATTATATGTCAGATCAATAGCCATTATGCAGGGCTAACACAGCCATCCAGATGCAATACCTCCCCTCTGCTTAACCCTTCACTACAATGACATGAAGAAAAACTTCCTATAGGTGGTCCTTGGGGATATGCTCTCACAAAGTGAAACTTTTCATTTTTGTTTGTTTCATAATAAAGTACTCTTTTCTAGAAAAATGGAAAATGAGCTGAATTTTTAGTTAAGAAAGCAAAATGTTTGTTAACATAATCTTCATTAGAATTCTTCAATAAAAGGGGGGAATATTTTTACATTCTGCATAATAGCAAATTATTTTGAAGCATGAGCTTAAAATGAAAATGCCCCATCACAACAGATTGTAAATTTTTTTTCTCTTGCTTTTAAAAGTATCTCAATCATTTCTATGGCTATCATCTTAAAGTTAAGTATTTGCTATCTTATTTAAACATTTTTGAAAAATGAACATTCTGGGGCTTTGCAGCATTATTAAGAAAAGCTGTCCATACTTTACCATGTTGTTACATGTGTTTATCTGCTGATTATAAAATGTGTTAAACAGTATTTTAAAAACAAAAAAAAAATGCAGAGCTACGCTTTGATTAATTCAGTGAACAAAACATATGCTGTTGGTTCTGTTCTATGAAATTCATATATGATCAATAAAATCTTTTAAAAGAGCAACTCTGGCTTTTAGGATTGTACTGCCGACCATGTTTCTCGTCCCAGTTAACTCTGGACTTACACTGCTAACTTAGGCAAACAAAACCACTTTCTGGCTATGACAGTAATATCTTTTTAATGTATTTTTATCCTCTTTCTAAAATTTCTTTAGGTTGGAAGCTGTGTATTGTGGTTGTTACCCACTTTGTCCCAAAGATTTGGTTTATCCTGAAATATTTCCAGGTAGCTGCTTTAATGTACTTTCGTCTTTGTTGAGATTTAATATGATTCATGCTAAATTAGAAAGTTTGAAAATAAACTTAGGCAGGAGCAATTGTTTATTTGGCAAGTCAACATGTTAGTGTTAAGGAAAATTTTATGTGTTTTAATACATTAGAGCAAGCTTATATTTACCATCTGTTCTTTTAAGATAACAAAAAAGCAAGTTTCCAAATAGCATTCTTCATTGTTAGCATACACATCCCATAATGATAGATTTTTATAAGCAGGTCAGTGTTGCTGCAATTGCTTACAGATTTTTTTTTTAATGATATACACAGAGAAAAATCAAGGACTGAAAGTCACACCAAATTATTTAAACAATTGACTAGTTAATAATATGCAACTGTTGTACAGGATACATACGGCTATAGTACCAGTTCTTTGAAAAAATGCTCATCACTAAATATATCACATATGCATTGTGTTACATTAGAATAATGTATTTTAATCACCCAAAGGAGATGTCTAAACAGCACAACTACACAGTCTTATTTAGCATTAAACATCCTTGTGAGCTGAGGTAACCTTATAAAATCATGCTTAAATAATGTAAAACACGAGGCGGCACAGAGCAATATGCATTTTTAATTAGTAAAGTGACTAATATCGAGTGTGTGCTTTGAGGTTTTTGTTTCATTAAAAATGTATCTGTTTTTCCTGCAGCTGAATATCTGTATTCTACACCTGAACAGCTTTCAAAAAGGCTCCAGAATTTCTGCAAGAGACCAGATATTGTAAGAAAACATCTCTATAAGGTAGTTATTGAGAAGAGATTTACGTAGTATAAATGCCATATTGAAGTACAAAGAAAAATCTTTAAAAAAAACATTTAATTAACATACTAATGTTTAAAGGAAACATGCTAGGGAGGGATATTAGTTGTTACACTAACAAGGATTAATTAAACTGGATGCCAGTTGTATTAACCTAGGTCTTATGAAATACGTGCACTTAATACACGGTACATGCTTTTTTTTTTTAATTTATTGTTTTCTAAGATGACTGTCCTTTACATTTAGCCCCAAGAGGCTTATAAAAATGAACCTGGATTAATGTAACTCATTAGTTTAAAAGGAAGTAAAGGAAAGATTCTACAATTATACTAATGAGGATAAGCCTTTCTTCCCATCATAATGAAATCTTCAGTCCTCAAAAATTCAGGTGAATGACATTAGTGAAGTTTGGTGTTCATTTTTTAACTACTTTAAAAATGATTTTCGAAAATCAAATATTTCCCTTGTCCAGTTTAATAAAATGGAATAAAAACCCAGAGTTTATTTAGAATAAGACTGTCAGTCTCCTCTGTGACTGGCAAAGTGAAAAGGAAAATTGTTAAAAATAGCATCATCACTCAGCTCCGTCATTCATTATCTTTTTTTCCTCATTTGAATCAAAAAATTTACATCGTGCAAATAACAACACAAAGAGGCACTACTAAAAGTCTAGTAATTGAACAAGGATAAATCTACTTTATGGGTTTTGGAGGTGACTCTAGGCCATGAATAATATACCTTTTTATATTCTTTGAATGTAGCATCTTCATTTTACATAAATTCAGTATAGTTTACAATCTAGGAGTTTTATAATCCAGTGTATTTTAATTTTCCTATGTTAATATATAACCCTCCTACATAAAATACAGTTCTTTGCCCTTTTTCTCTTCTTTTGCTTTCCATGGCTTAAGATACATATTTACATAGCGATACATCAAAACATGACTTTGTTTCTGCAGGAAACAGTTAAACTTCAAAAAAAAAAAAAAAGGAGAGAACCAAAAATGCAATTTAACACCCAATTTCAAGCTCATTATCTTTCATTGTCTATTAACTTGGCAATGGTTCAGAAGGTAGCTCATAATAGTTTAAAATGCTGACTGAACAGTTCCAGGCTTCAGTATTACTCCTTGAGTCAATACAATTGTACGGTATAAATGGGAAGCTTCTCAGGGAAAACAACCCTCCAAGGGTTACCTCCATATTTCCTAATTTTTTAAGTGGAGTAGTGGTCTGCTTGTGTAAAATAGTCATCAAGTAGTTTCCCATGGGATTGCCTATCAAAATAAACAGATAATAACTGAAGAAATAGAATAATAAATAGCAATATAAATGGATTCATTTTCTACATAAGACACAGAGCTATTTTCAATGAATTCATCATCAAATTTTGATTTTTTTTCCCCTGTGGATGATTTTTGGTAAAGTATTTCTTTATTCACAGTTTTATTGAGATATAATTGACATACAGCAATTGTATCTGTATCTAGTTTAAGGTATACAGCAAATGACTTTCACATGTTGTGAAATGACTACCATCATAAGTTTAATTATCACCCATCATTTCATATAAATACACAAAAAAAGAATGTCTTTTTCGTTGTGATGAGAATAGTGAAATATTTATGATTGTATTTCCACCATCAGGATTTGTCGACTTTGGGACTGTGGTGAAGGATTGTGGGTGATTGAATGGTAGGAGAACTATGGTAACCACACCCAAAGGGAATAATTCTGTATTGTGAAAAAATTAACAAGGCTGTAAAACAATGGAATCTCATTAATACATATATTAATTTGAAAACATTTTTAAAATATTTGTTCATTTTTAACTTTGCTTCAGGTTGGGCCTTATCCTTATTTTCAGTCTGCAAATTTTTAACCATTTCAAAATTACTGCAACAAGTTGCCTTTAGTTCCAAAGGAAAACAGATACACAGTTGAAATATTTTAATACAGTTATTGCATAACATAGCTGTAATTATTTATTTTATAAATAACTTCTGGGAAAATTTTGAAAAAAAAGTCAGTTTAGTCGTATGCTGTCAGTATGCCAATTTGTTCTTCATTCAGCTTAAAACAGAACCTTAAATGTTATTTCATGTTAATACATTTTACAGAATTTTTAGTCTGCACATTAAATTGCTCCATCACAAAGCTTTATAAATTAGTATTTTATTCATAAGCATTTATAAGGATTTATCTGTGTAATTCACTTTTATGTGTTTTCTAACATGGGATTTTTCATATAAATCTATAAGATTTATATATGTTCATTCTTAATAATATTGTGTCTAAAAAATATAATCTCAAAAATTAATAAAATAGTCGAGGAATTATAAATAATCAAGAACTTTCTGATACAATTATCAGGAGAAACTAATAGAAATTACAGGAAGGAAAACAGGGTTAGTGTGGTTGTTCTAATAGGATTTAGAGCCAAAAAAAAAAAAAAGGAATGCTTTCTAAAACTTCATAATTAAGATATACCAAGTTATGGTATTTCTTTGCCTCATGTTTTATAAACACACACATTTTCAGGTAGCATGTGCCTTCTCTAAATGCCAGAGAATTATTTCCCCTACAGCAGCTTTTTATCTACTTTGCTTATGCAATGAAGAGTCTTTTGTATGTGCTCTAAAGAAAATGTTGGGGTTTATTTTAGAGTTATTTCATTGGACAGTGCTATCTTGCTTTTATAAAACATATGCTTCTGAGATCTAAAAGGATAGAATGTCACAGAATTCTTTAATTTGCTCCTTTTATATTCTTACACCTTACCCTTTTTTTTTTTTTTTTGTTAAAAGTTTACATTTTAAAATCATCTCAACTGCTTAACATATAGAGTTCACTTTAGGATAGGATTTTTCATATGGATTCACACTTAGAAATTTAATGACTAGAATAAGGCTACTAACACTTGGCTTTCTTCTCACATGAGACATTATACTTTCAATATGAGTGAGAGTTTGGGGCTATAACTTGAAGCAGGATTTGAAACAGAATGCTATAACTAAAAAGCAGAAACAGAATTCTACATTTTTTTTCTTAAAGTGACTCTTTCTACTACAAAACACTGTGTCCATGAGTTCCCACCTGAAATGGTTTCAGACTTGAAATGTTTTAAGCTCCCTGTGTTCATGCAAGATGTTCTCTCTCTCTCTCTCTCTCTCTCTCTCTCTCTCACACACACACACACACACACACACGCACACACACACACAGAAGTTCAGTGCATGCAGAAATTAAATGTTTTTAATTCTTTAAAAAATCATAAGCCATTTCCTTAATTTAAAAATCCAAAACTATTCTTTCAAAAAGTTTACATGAAGGTTTAGTCATTTACTGTAGCTTCTTTGAGCTTTAAGATAGTTCCTTTTCTTAGTAGTTTAGACACATTGGACACTTCCTTGTCACATAGACAAGGTTTCACTTTATCTACAATAAGCACCTCTTTTTTGATTCCCAAACCTAACTTGAACACAAGATTCTAGAAGTAATCATCAAGCGACTACACAAGGGTTGATTTATTACAGTTTTCCTTTTCCAACATAAGCACATGAAGCTCTATATTTTTACCTCTTTCACTATGTGAATTTACTTCTGAAAATTTCCAGCAATGATTTGATGTCAGTACTTTGTACTTTTAGAGAACCCTTGGATCACTATATTTTAAAATGCTTCAGAAAAAAAGTTTACAGACATTCAATTGTTACCAGTATTGAAAATAGCACAAGAACACAAAGTGGGGCAGTTGTATGAGATATACCACCCAGATAAACAGAAGGGATTTTAATTCCCATAATATTTCTTCTGTACCTTTATATACAAATTGTGCAATATTCTGTATAAAAAGAAATGTCATTCTTACTAATGCTTTATAAGAGTGACCTGTAGTTTCCTAAGATTTTTGAGTTGATAGCTGCTGATTTTTATTTTGTTCTCCCCTTCAAGTTCTTCAACATTCCAGAAACCTTTATAACCTGCTGTTATTTGGAGAAGAGAAGAATTTTCAGATTTCTGCCTAAAAGTGATTCCAAGCAATGATTAAGCTCACAATTCAGACACAGTGCCCAGAAAAGCCATTTGTGGTTATCTTAATTATGTCAGGCTATATCTACCCCAACCACAGCTAAGCCACTTTAAGTTTCCTTCAAGAGACTGGTCACTTTATAGTCCCCTTTTAATTTGAGCTTATACTCTAGATGTGAAAAGGTGTTGCTCACAAGTATTAACACTCTTCCAAATTCGTTACTTTTACCTTAAAAAAATGAAAGCCTAGAAACTGTGGCACTTTTAGAACTTTCTCTCTCTCTCTCTCTCTCCCCCACCCTTCCCTCCCTTCCTCAGATGTATTGGCTTGATTTTCCTTTGATTTGTCAAGTGAAATAAGACAAAAATATCTTAGCACAATAGGTACACTTTGGGTGATTGAGATCAGTGAGAAGTTTTGGCTTTTTGCTCTTCTCAACTACTCATCTGCAGCCTGGCTCTGGGCGAACTTCTTGGCCTCTATATGATTTATCTATCAACTCAGAAGAAATTTTGTTGTTGTTAATTCTTACTAGCATTTCCCCCTGAGATACTGATATATTGAAATAATGAATATAAATCTGTTTGTAAACTTGAAGTGCTTTATAAACTCCACGTAATAGTAATGGCATTTCTCTTATGTCTTCACCACTTAAAAGTAGAATTCACATTAGCAAAAACATGTTTTAAGAGTGTTGTGTATCTTATGTTTATAAAAGTTAAAAGTTGGATGATAAACTTCTAATAGCTGTCACCCATAACATAAACCAGGAAGTATGTATGCAACAAAATATACCCATTTGCAAAAGATAAGGGAGTGTTCCCCTATAGTTGGAAATAATTACACTTTAAACCAATCAGCAACTGGGATTTCCTGAGGTGGTGAAACTTGGGAACCATTTAGTTGGTGGCTTTTTGAAATGTAGTTGACGAAAGTCATGCAAATTTGCAATATGAAATTTCTGCATACTTTAGTCTTTCAGTCGTTAATGCGTCTCCACTGCTCTCTCTATTTTTTTCCCTCCCCCTTACAGGGTGAAATGACTCCCTTTTCCTGGACAGCCCTATGTGGTAAATTCAGGTCTCTGCTTACAACAGAACCTAAGGAAGATTTGTGACAGATGGGGCTAAGTCACAAACTTGCAGCCTAAGGCAGAATCTGTAGAACTTTCCAGAGTGTGCCCATATTTACCTGATCAGAGAGAAAAGAAAATCTGCAGAGGAAGCTGAGCCTGGCTGCTTGTCATAGCTGACACAGAGCCATCTGCCACAAACCTGTGGCGGCTTCAGATCTCCAATCCCTGCCACCACCCCAACTCAAATTAAATACAGATTCCTAGAGACGTTATGATGGTTACACATGTCCTCGGCATCACATGGAGGAGACTGTTCAAAAAAAATATGTGGCCTGTTGTATAACCGCACTCATGTATCCCATATGTGGTGCCACATTGAATTTCCGGTTGAATCCATTTTTATCCTTTGTACTGGATGACATGGTGCCTGAATTCTTTCTTTTCGCCGACACGATGGCAGCCAAACTGCAGCTTCAAACGCTCGCACTTGGCTGGGATTCTACCTAGGTTGCCAGGTTATCATCGGAGCCTTCTTGTGTCCTCCGAGGGCCACAGGAACTGAAAGGAAGCTCAGAATGCAACTGGACTAATTGGGCAGCCCTCTCAGAGGAGGTTGTGGGCCAAGGGCTGCTCTAGCACTTTTCTTTTAGCAAATTAATGACTCTCTGGCACAGGGGTTTTAAAGTGAAGGTATTAATAAGGGGTCTGGCAGGTATTCCCATGATTCACTTACATTTGCATTTAATTTATCTCTAAGAAAGTTGCAAGATAAACAGCTGTAATTCGGACAAACACAGGAAATACACTAAGTGGAGCCATCTCACCTAGAAAATGAACACTGAGGTATTTGTCTTCCTTTTTTTACAGGGTTAAAAATGCTTCTTACAAAATCAGTTATTTTGATATAAATATTCTTCTAAAATATTTGCATCCCGCTACAAATACAATCTTTACACGATAAATCACTTATGATTCCAGTAGTCAAGCTGCTGTATTTGTTGATGTAAAGATGTTTTGAACAGCTAGATTGTAAAATAAATTTTTAATAAAGTGCCCACTGCAGTTTTTAATTAACATATCTCATTTACGTGTAAGTGTGTACATCTATCTGTAGGTTTCTCGCGGAACACTTTCCTTGTGTCAGAGACAACGAATACAATTGTTTCTTTCCGGATGAACAAGGATCTGTTTTGCAAATGTTTGCAAGATATTATGACATTTCCAAGATTTTCTTTGCATTCTGGAAAGCAGGAGGTAAACATTTGTAGTCATTAAGGTAAAGTCTGTTGATAAACCATCTTCTGTTTACTGACAGGTAAATTGTAACTTTCCTAGCTTTTGAAATGAGTAACTTCTATTCACTGCCAGAGTGAGGAGCGGTCAGGAAGAAGAGGGTTGACAAGGGCCAGTCCGGGTCTCTGGCTTCTAAAAGAATTATGTGGTCTGCGGGCATGTGAGATAGTGTGGGCAGTGGTTCAGGGGTCTGATCGGACCCATTTAAGAGGTAGCAAAATCGTTAGCAGGAGATAGAGCAAGGTCAGAGAGCCTTGAGATAATGGCAGTCTTGCAGATCAAAGAAACCAGGAGTTCTGAGTCCAGGAGGCCTGGGAATTTAAAAGCAGGAAGCGTAAAAAACAGAAACAACAACTCTATCACTGCATAGAGAGTCCTCTCCATAACTAGTATAAGAGCCATAATGTATGATGAGACATCACAGCACTGGTCCCCAGCCCTAGCTTTCAGGGACACATCACTGAATAAATTGCCTTCTCACCATTAAAATACAGGATTTAGGGATTATTTCAGAAGTCCTGAACCAAGACTGAGGAGTTTCAAATCTAACAGATATGCTCCTTTTGAGAGGAAAAGTTAAGATATAAATGTGCTTAAGAGGTTCTCAGACACTGCTCCTGGGCAGGGCTTATATTCTAATTAGATGAACTAGACCAGCAAATTTGCTTCAGTCACAGAGGTGCTATGTCGTAGATGACATCTCAAAATTCTATAATCCCACAGCCAAGAAGTTCACTATGTTTTTCTGTTCTGGAAATAACGTGTTCATATTTTGTAGTGGACAAGATATTATATGCATAACAACTATCCATATATGTTTTTGTCATTTGAGGGGCAAAAAGACTAGTTCCCTTTAAGATACTACATCTAAAACATTTAAATATTTTGCTGATTTTGGCAAATACAATATTAAAAATTATCTGTGTACATAATTTTTTTTCTATAACTGTAAACTCAGATCAAAGTTTGTCTTTAGCTGTGCCCAGCATACCTCCCACAGGAAAATTTACATTGTATGTAACAACATACATTTATAGAGGTGTGAACATATACACCTAAAGCATAGATAATGCTGTAAATCAGCAATACCTCAACAAACATAATTTCAAAAAAAAAAAACAGAACTAGCACATGATTCAGTAATTCCACTTCTGGGTATTTATCTGAAAAACACAAAATACTAACTTGATAAGCAATATACACTCCATGTTTATTACATCTTTATTTATAATAGCCAATGCACAGAAACCAACTTTGTCTATCCATGGATGAATGGAGAAAGAAAATGTGATACATATACAAATGTGTAGACTTTATATTCTATTATATATGTTATATATAATGGAACATTATTCAGTCACTAAAAAGAAGGAAATTCTTCATTTGTGACAACATGGATGGACTTTGAGGGCATTATGTGAAGTGAAATAAGTTAGACAAAGACATATACTGTATGAAGTCACTTATACATGGAATCTAAAAAAAAATTTGAAAAAGACATAAATGGAAAAAAAGTTTACATTTAATTTGCCCCTTCCTAAAACTATTGCTGTCAGATTCAGTATTGGTGCAAAGGAGAAATAAAGTCTAGCAAATGTGTAATTCCTGAACATTTGAAAAGATACCTATCTGTGTGCGTGCATATGTGCATTTCTTAATACCCATGATAGGGTGGACTGGGATGTAATTAAGTAAGTTAACACATATTTTGTTGCAGTTAGAGGATAATTGAGAATACGAATTAATAGCTTTAATTCCTAGTCCTGTTTCCTTCACTTTCACTAAAGAAATCAAAAACTCCCATTATTTCTTGTTTTGAGTACAGTTGTTGAAAATTTTGGTCTTTGGTTTATCATTCAATTCTGTTAATTTTATTCTTTTAAAATAAATCGAGATCGTTTTATTTTAAATATCTTTAAAAGCCTGCCTGTTACCAAGACCTTCATACAATGTACAAGATGCTTGCCTTGATTTACCTAATATCCATTTCAGACTACGTGTTTCTATCATAAGTAACAGAGTACTTGGCTCTTAACCTACTCATTTACACCATGTTGATCATATATTTAGGTCAAAAGATCTATAGACCACGTGCGTTTGAAGCACACTTCAAATATAGTTAAGTTTGAATGTCCAGTTCTTACTCACAATTCTTCAGACGTGTCACATAAAGATGGCAGCAGAATCAGTAGTCAATGGGAACTCTCATCCATAGAGGGCTGCATCAATTCATTTCAACACCTTGAAATGCATCTGGAAGCAAAGATTTCATTTTATGTTGAAGGTGTTAATTATATTTGATATTTTTAAAAGTAAAATCTGTTTTTGAGAAAGCATCTGCTACCCAGAAATATTATGAACCACAAAAAAATTTTTTTCATTTACGTCTCAAGATACTTTCTGTGGGTGATAGAATCAATTTTCATATGATAGCCCATGCTTCTTTTAGTGTTGACATACCCTCTGAGTTTTGTTCTATTGACTGTTGACAAGCATCATCCTAACTGCCTTTCTGTTTCAGTGGAAAAATGAGTAGTATTTAATATCTGATTTTACACTGCACAATGAAGAGAGTACATTATAAACCACTGACTTGGACATGTTTCATTTTTAAAATTTGAGATACAGGACACTATTGCTCCTATAACATACCCTCCTTTCAAAGCTAGTCATTAAAATGTAACTGGGAGAGTTTAAAAACATGCAAACAATTCTACCTGATGCTCAGATATGTACATATGTGGTGACAGTATAACAAAATAAAAACTTGGGAATTGACAGTATCTTTACAAAAATTATTACATCAGAAAGATGATGGAGAAAAGAACAGACATAACTGTAAGAAGCATGTTCACGCTAGGATTAATAGTCTATTTAAGCTGTGTCGTTGTACACAAGGCTTATTTCTACCCTTTATGACTGTTTAAATGTCTTAGATGCTATTATTGGATATACTTTTGATAGGAGCTATAAATACTTTGGAAGCATGTGGTTAGTTTTGCTATCATGCTAGTCTTTAACATTTCTTGATTCTAAACTATTGATCGAGTCAGAAAACCATTTCCCTCAGACACTGCAAGAAACTGGCCCAACTGCCTACACTCTCCTCTGCTCACCAAGTGCCAAGAACTTAACCTCAACCCTGAAACAAATCAAACTATGAAGAGGGTCAGACTTGCCTGCCCATGGATTCCTTTTTCCTGGGACTGCTGATCATCATTTCTAACTAATGCTTGTGGTGTTACAGATACAAGATAGAAAACTATATATAGCTCTATAAACTCCCTTTTGAAAGTTAATAGAGGAAGATGAAGGGAGATGTTAAATGAACCCTTTTTTTTTTTAATCTTGAAAAATGCAGAGCTGTGTGGTAGTGCTTGCTCTCTGAGCTGCTAACCATACTGCTCACATCCTGTACTAATATTTGCCTCCTTTCTTCCTCAAGATGCAGGAGCAAATTGTGGGCTCAGTTCTTCAGTTGCAGTTCATCCCATAAGCAAAGAGTTTCCTCTCCTATCTATAGGATGCCCTAGGGGCATGTTAAATCTTGAGGGACCAGGGTCCCCACACCTTTATAGGCCACTTTACTATATCGAAATTTAGGACCACTATCTTCAGGGAACCTCATATTATTCTCATAAACTGATAGAAGGAATTGATCCTGTCAAGAGACCCAAACCAAGGTCTATTCGGGACTTCAGGACTAGAAGAAGCAGACCTAAGCTATGTGTTCAAGTTCCCTGGACTGGGGAACATTTACAGACACAAAAGGTGAGATAGTGCACACACAGGTCAACTTTATGCAAATGAGAGTTTTGGTCAACTTTATGCAAATGAGAGTTTTGGTGGAAAGTTTGTGAAGCAGTGATTGGTCAAATTTTAATCCCGTGCATTCCCCAGCAGGCAAGATATAACTAACGGGCTGGGCTTGCCAGACCATACCCTGGTGCCTGGATAAACTGGGGACCCTGCCCTTAAGAGCCTCCCAATTCTATTTGGCAACTAGCTTAATAAGGGTGCTTCAGACTGGGACTGGCTCCATTTTTATTTTTCTCTTTTATATTATTTATCAGCTAGCACATCTTAGGTGGAATGCTAGAAGATAGAACTTCAAGGAATAGTTTTGTAGCCTATGGAAAAAAAAATAGTTGTTTTGTTTTGTTTTTTTTTTTTTTTTCAGAAAAAAAAATAGTTTTTTCTATGAATTTGAATTCTTTATATTTAAAAATTTAATGTTTCCATTTTATCACAAATAAAACAATCAACACACCATTTATTGGTCTTTTTAGGAGCTAGACTGTTGAAGAAACAGAGGACTTTTTGTATAAGCCTTTCTTTGAATGACATTGTGTTATTGTCGCCTATGTGCCATTTAAGAAGAACCAATTTCACTGGTACTTCTATTTTTCCCTCCACCCTCCTCCCCACCCCAGTATACAAGGGCTAGAGGTTGCCTTGGGGTCCACATTGTTGGTGTTAAAAGGTGCATGAGAGCTGATGTAGTACTAGCCAATATTTTCAGTGTTTTTACTATTATGCCTTTAGGAAGATAATCAGTTTCTCAGGCCTCTGCCACTCCTGTGGTCTTTACACTTTTATGCATTTAGGTAACCTTCCTGGCGCTTCTAGTAAGCATTTACTTTTGCAACCTCCCCATCTTAGGTGTGCGGAAGCAGGACCTAAGGAGAGGCTGAGTGACTGTGGGGCCCATGGTGAAGGGTAGGTCTAAAACGTGGTCTGTTTTGTTAGACTGTGGTCAATGCAATCGATCAAGACTATCCCTTTAAGTAGGGAAGGGGCAAACATTGTCTCTCCATCTTCTCTCCTCTTTACTCCTGTTTTCTTACTATCAGTAGAAACATGGGTTAATAAATTTCTATTGCCTTACTGTTAGATTTATTCCTTGTAATGCTGGCCACATTTGATACGAAGTGACCATAAGGAGAATAATGCAAAAATAAAATAAAATTTCAGCCTCTGTGGCACCGGTGATATTTCTGAGCAGCTGAATTTTCTCTGTTGCGTTTCACATCATGCAAGGGTGAAGTTGCTGATCCAGAGAGATATAAGGTTGGCCCTTCATCCAAAAGGCAGCCCCACGATCTGGCCTGGTGCGAAGGGCCTAGGGCAGAGGGAGCAGGTGGCATCTGTGGCAGAAGCACCTTTAATTGTGCAGCAAAGGGCCTGCTTCCTCTCATCCCAAACAGATAACCCAGAAATTACATCCTGAAACTTATTTCCCCAGAAAGAAAAGGAAGGGGAGGGGTAACTTAAAAAGAAGATACCTCTAATATGGTATTAGACTGTAATTCATAGGGAAATTTATGCCTGAGATATGAATTTCTGAAAATAGGGTTTTTTAAAGGGAAACACTGACACATCCTTAATTATAGAGTAATAAATACCAATGGTATATATTATCTTCCGATATTTCCTTACACAGATAGCAAAGCATGCAGCTGTTTTTGAAAACTGATAATCAAGTACAATATAAGTATATTACATCTTACACGTACAACACCCCCTTCAACAAAGCAGCCTCATAGAGCACTTAACAGTGAGAAAGAGAGCGCTGCTAGTAGAACCCTAACTGAACAAATTAGCCTTGAATTGTAACTTAAGAATCATAGTCAAACCAAAATGCCCGTCCTTGCCAGGAAAGGCATTCCAAAGGCAAAGAGCATGCCAAGTAAAAAGCCTTTGCTTCAGGATTATGGAGGCAGTTCTCAAAAGCCAGCATAACTTAATGATCAATCAGGAAAATATAGAGCAGTAACTACACAACTGAAGGATGCATAAAAATCGTACAAAGCATTAATAGTGGGACGGGGAGGTAAGATGGGATTTTAACAGAAAGTATTAAGCTCTTAGAAATCTCTATTTATTGCTTTCAATCCCGGCTGCAAAAAGAGACAAACATGGTCAAAGAAAATAACGTGAACAAATGTGGGGGGTAGGAAAGGAAATGAAGGTTAAACCAGGCCAATATGATTCAGAATGAAAGGGAGGGAGGAAAGTATACTGAGCCAGCTGCAATTACTAAAGGTTACACTAAGAAGAGCTGAAATTGAGAGGGGGAGGTGTGGGTATTTTACTAAGTGGATTAATGTCCTCTTCCTTGGGTGTCTGAAGTTGCAGATTTTAATTTATTTGGTGCAGGATTTTATTGTGAAATTCTTAATGGAGTGGGGGAGGTGTGAACAGGAACAATTATAAACTCTTAGAAAGTAGAAGCTAAGAGGAACAGAAAATTCTTTGTATATATTTAATAAGCACGGGGCTTGAAGCTATGGACAAAGGTAAGGAGCAAAAAAATATTTGGTCCATATTAATACAATTTAAGGGAAATTAGAGGGACAGACAAACAAAGCAACACATAGATAGGCAAAGCCATGGATTTTGACTGACTTAGGGGCTAGTTTTATTGCTGCTCTTCCTTTTCCACCCATTTTAAAAAAGACTCCTAGCTCTGGCATTTAGAAACCTAGTCAAGAACATCATTCAGTAATATAAAGTTAAGCCTGTGCAGTTTTTTTGATGGGTGGTAAAAGACTTGAACTCATAATAACTAGCCTAAAACCAGGGCAACAGGAAGGTCCTCTCAATACTAGAAAGCTGTAAGGAACGAAAAATTCCTAATTTGCCCTTTTATTTATTTTACTGAAGGATAAAGTCAGAAAGTGGAGAGGTTATGGCTAAATCACAGAACTAGATGTTGACAGGGAGACGTTTAGAGTCTAAATGTGTATCACAGAAGGGGATGGGCTTCGAACCTACTGTGATTTATATCAACTACTAACCTGCTAATCAATGAGCAGTTCCGGGGAAAGTGAGCAGTAAGGCTCTCTGCCTGCCATTGCTGAAGAGACTGGGGCAGGAACTTAACCTTGTTCATATTCCCTGAGTGTAATGCTGTTTGGCAACCACTCTACAAGTGTGTTGGTTCAAGCACTGGCCTGTCCCATAATGTTAGAAATCATTTAAATTGAAAATATGATTCAGGAGGTATTTAAGAATTACTGATATGCAGCTATTAATCTTGAATGCAAATAGCATTATTGGGGGTGCAGGCAGATCACTTAACTGGAACCACATGAAAAAGCACTTTTAATTTTTTTTTTAATGCTGTGAAGGGAAATGACATTGGTTAAAAAAAAAAAAGAAGAAAGAAAAATACAATCTAACGAGGAAGGTTGGTAAAATGACTAAGCAAAGTGACCTAGTTGCCTTCAACCTGGTGCATCAATTATCAGTAAACAGATTATTGACAAAGAGCCAAGGTCCCCTATTTCTAAATCTGACCCAGCCACAGAAGGAGAAAATACAAAAGAGGGCAATGCTTGGTGACTCAGGGTGGGTGGCTCTCAAAGGTCATCCCTCTGGTGTTAGTGTTACAAAGGAGGGCACAAAGCTGGAGGCTTGTGAGTGAGTGATCTTCCCAGCATTTCTCTACCTTCCGTGGAGAAGTCAAGATATCTTGGAGTCGATCCGGTGTCTGAAGTCCCAGGGACAGGGTGGAGATAGTTTTGTGATCGTAATTAATTAAGAGGAAAGGCATCAAAGCACATCTCTCCTCTCGCCTCTCGAGCCGCAGAGCCACGAGGGAACTTGTGCTCTCTGGTGCTTGCAGCTATGTTCCCTGGCTCTCAATCAGCTTGGCCTTTCCCCTAGATTGCTAATGCTGTGATACTAGGCCAGAAAAAAAAAAAAAAATGGAATCTACAAAATTGCAAAACAAAATGTGTGTGTGTGTGTCCGCGCGCCTATGTGTGTGTGTGGGGGGGTAGGATTTCGCTGAGGATAATGAATTGCAACACTTTAAGTACCAAATTTTAAAACTTAAAAATGTATGAGTAATGAAGTTTTGAAGAAGCAAAATGTGCTCCAGCGGAGTATTTATAGTCCTTTTTTGTAAGAGGTTCCCAAGACCTCTGGGTGCATCAGCAAACTGTCCTCCTACACCGCCGAGCGTGCAGCTGCGATTTGGCCCCAGGCACCACCTACCCAGAGTCACTACCTAATGCATTTTGCATTTGCACAGATAATAAAAGAGGGAGAGAAGGGGGGGGGTAGACGAGAGGGGGCCTTTTCCCCCCTTAGCGTTCTGTGTTTCCCTTTGTCGCGGCCGTCAGCTGACACATGGAAAATGTGGTGTACGGTTTTGCCTGCCTTTAATCTGTAATTAAGAATTCCTTGTCTAGGGCTTGCTACCTCTTTTCTCCTTCCCTCCCTGCCTGTCGGGTCTGCTGCCGTCTGTTGGTTCTGGCCCGGCGCCGCAGGGCTCGGAGTCCGGGTTCTAAGTCGCCCGGCCGGGCGCGGGTCTCGGGGAGGCGGCGCGACCTCGGGGCCTCGGTGCGGCCGTGCGCTCGCCAGCCTGGAGCGCGCGCCCTGGCGCCCCACCCGGCTCCTCCCGAAGCCCCTCGAGGCTAAGCCTGGCGTCCCCGAGCTCCCGAGCCGGAAAAGTCCTCCCCTAGGGGCCGCTGGCAGCCTCCGCGGGCGCCCCAGGATCGGGCGGGTCCCCGACCCGCGGGCGCCCCGCCGCCGCCAGCCTCGCCGCGCGCCCTCTCCGCAGCGCCGCGGCGCCTTCGCGGCGGCCGTGGAGCCTGAGCTCCCGTCTGCGGCGGCGCCCACCCTCGACGGCCCGCTCGGCCCGGTCCAAAGAGGGTGAAGGTACTTCTGTACCTCTTCGGGAGCAAAAAATGAGGGGCGGGGAGGGGAGGAGAGGGGGGCGTTGAGGTCACAGAGTCGTAACCGAGCCCTCTGAGCAGCGCCGAGCCCAGAGCGGAGGAGAGCCCGCGGGCCCCCCGGAGTCGGGGCCGGTCCTAGGTGCGGGCCCGAGGGAGCCCCGCGCGGCGGCAGCGATCGCGATCGCACTCGCACCCCCGCGCCGGCACGCGCACGCTGGCGCGCGCACAGCCCCACACGCGCGCACTAGCGCGCACCCCGACACGCGCCCACCACTCACAGGCTGACGCGCGCGCTCGGCGGGTGCCCGCGGCTGCCCTTGCTCATTTGCGCAGGGCTGGTGTGTCCCCGCTCCGGCACCCCGCGCAGGCGGCGCAGCCCAGCGGGCCCAAAGTCTGGGGATTTTCCTGAACTTAGTTCCGTGAGTGGATCTGGCTCTCGCCAGTGAGGGCATGCGAGGAAGACGCACCAAGCAAAAGCAAACACCGATTTCTAGCCTCACCTTTACAAACTAATCTACCTTAAGCTCAAAACCACGCGAAGAGCAGGCTTGGGCGGGGAGACTCTCCAAGCAGGGATTGTGGCTATTCGTTTTAAAATATTCCTGATCAACTTTCCCGTACAGTCAGAGCTGGGATTGACATCCCACTCCCAAGCCCCCACAGCGCTTTCCTTCTCACTTTCTGCCTGTGTTTTGGATTACAAACTTTGATCCTCTTCCTAACTATCAATTCGTGACTGAGAAGGAGGAGGGACCCGGGGTTAAGCGGTATTTGGCCAGGAGAATATTTCGATGAATCACATCGATTTTTCACTCCTATGGTTTAATTAAGGTTCCGCAAAACCTTTTCCAATATTTAATATAATGCTGGGGCTTCTAATTTTTAAAGAGTTGCCCCACCCTATTATTATTATTCATCAGTAGGTATTTATCTAGAGTACACTAAAATTGTATAGGAGAAAAAGATGTCCCTCTTTCTTGGTTTCAACGAAGCGGTTTGTGTATCTGTTTAAATTGTAGCAAAATTTTCTCTTTCTCACCCATAGCGTTGCGTTCAAAAGTAGTGCACCCACAGCCAAACGTGAGAAACTTAGCCTGGAGTGCTCGTGACCATCCCCAGCATCAATGGCTCAACATTTCCCCACCTCGGTTGGAGATGTTCCCCAAATTGTAGGCTTGGAGGTAAAGGTTGGTTGGTTGTTTAAAATGTGAGAACAGTCGCAGGGTAAACCGAGGTAGCTAGAAGATGGTCCCCTTAGGGCTCCTCCCCAACCCCTCCCTCGGAACACATGGGAAACGCACTGAGAGGAGACTGTAAACGGTGGTAATCAAGGCTTTCAAAAATCATAAAACGGATTGAAATATCTGATTCATTATTTATTCATCACAGCACAACTTTGCAAATCTGAGACTAGTATTTGAAAACCAAGTGCCTTCTATTTTGTTTATCAATTTAGCAGATGGGTCTCCTTTCTGAAATGCAACTCAAGGGTTAATGCTATAATTTTAGAAAAGAATCTCAGGAAATTACATTAAGATCTGATACATTTCCTTTCTTTCTGGCAATAATATCTCCATATATATATGTGTGTGTGTATGCTTATTGATATCATGATAATGTTTCTCATTCTGAGTACAAGTGTCAGAATGATTCCTGCTTGTGGAAGTGTTTTTAAAGCTGCGAGGACACTTTCACTACTATGAAAGCTGATGAGCCAATGAAGGGGAACTTCTTTTAACTCCATAATAACAGGTTACATAGTAAATGAACACTGATGGTCAAATAGCCAATTATGGTATAAATATCCGTTGTTTACAGAGAGGTGTTAAATGAGCCTTTGGAGTACAGAGGATTAGGCCCATCTAAGCTACCATTTGTTCCTCAACCCGTTATGTCTTCCCTTAAAAAGGCCAGTGCCATTGTAGGTAATATGCACACAGAACATACTTCTCCATGTTGATTTTAGTTTGCTTTATTTCAATGCACACTGTTGTTTACTTTTTAAAATTTAAATAAATGTCAGCATTGTATAATTTCTATGTTAACAAAGCAGTGAGCAAAATCCCTTGTATGTTTATAAAATATTATTGTTTAATTCACATAGTTTAGAAATTCCAAATGTTGAGAATAGGAAGGAGGCCAAATACCATCTGTTTATAACTATGATGCATCGTAATATGTGTACTTTTAAAAGGAGTTTGGTCAATCATGCCACTATTTTATCTGCTCGGAATATGTTGAAGATTTAAAATGTAATTTACAGGATTACTTTTAGTAGGTTGCATCCAACTGTGAGTTGTAAAGAAATCGGCCTCTTCTGTTTTTCTCAAATTAATCATGTAACAGCCCCAATTAATGGGGGCTGTTAAATGTGTCGCTTTTTGCTTAGCTCCAGAATTCTCCAAACTTTGGCTCAGTCCACCTTCTTGATACTGATAAAAACTGCAAGGACAAATGAAACAAAACACTCCTAGCTGTGTCTTTCTGCCAGGAGATAGTCACTGAGAATGGGAACAGGGTATGGTAGCTAATAATTAGCTAACATCAGCCCTGAGAAATTACCTGTGAAATACCCTTTGGTGCTGGGTTGAAAAACAATATTTGACACTCCCTGTTTTAAAATAGTACATTCTTGTCCCTGAGACTTCTGATTTAACTTACCTTTTATTTCAAATGCACCTAATTGCATAGCAAGTCACAAAGGGAGTACATTCACTTGCAATAGATGAACAGGTTTTGTTGTTTTTCTCAGTTACAAACTCAGGTTATTTACTTAAGGATTCTCCCCCATTTTGCAAGCTGGAGAAACTCAGAAACTGTGCTGGGCACCAGGGTGTTGAAGTCCAGGCACCGCTTCAGGGTCTGCACCAGGGGTCTGTTTATCAAGGAGGAGGAACTAAAATCTGAAATGTTCTAAAGTAGATTTGAAAAGGTGATAAAAATATTTATTAACAAATAAATGATGGCTCGTTGATTGAATTTTTAGCAAGCAGACTCAGTAAAAAACTATGTCTTTAAATGCTTTTATAGACAAACACTTGCAAAATTATCAAAACACTCCCAATAAACTGGGGATGTTCTGGATGTTTTACTTCTCAGTCAACTGTTCAGTGGGTGCTGTATAATGTGATTTCCCCACCTCTTTACCTATGTATGTGTTCTCACTTTCAGCAGCCCCATCTAAAATTCTATCACTAGCAATTATTTACTTACACATAAGAACATCAAAAGTACCTTATCCAAGTAAGCAAAGTAACCTAAATATATATATATACACATTTATATATAAAAATTTATAAATATATAAATTTATACATGACCTTATACATAACATGATAAATTTATATATTTATAAGTTTATAAATAGCTTTATATATATTTCAAGATAATTATTTATTTAAAAAAATCCGTATGCTTTCTTTCTGGTCAGTTTTCCCCCCAATAAATGATAACATTGGATCTTTATGTTATAGCGATATGCTCATGCTTGTTTTCCTTTGAGTACAATAAGAAAATGACAGATTCCCTTTTCCTAAGTATAGCAAGTAAGAGAGAGAATACCAGGAAGGGAGGGAGGGAGGGAGGGGATGAGGTTTAAAGAGAAAAAAAAAAAAAAAAACAAGAGGGAGTGAACGGAAATGGAGGTAAAAAAAACCCAAGATAGAATTGGGATAATAGAGGCTTATCAAACAAAGATTTCAAATTTTCTTTTGTGTGGCATAAGACATAATCCTTTAAAGCACCATCATTTCCCAATACAATCTAGATTGTTGCTTTCAGATGCTAAACAACTAAGGGAAACTCTAAGTGAAACGTGATTGATATTTATGGCTTACTTTTTACATCGAGTCCAACATTCTTTAAGTGAAGCTTATCCATTTCTACACTTTGAAGCTCAAGTAGTTGCTGCGACATTCTTTTCCTTTACATAATGCATTTACAATCTAAAAGTAAGCCATAAATACATGAAATGAACAAGACTACAGAGAATACACTGTTACATGTTACCTACTATAGGTAAAATAAAGATCATTTTATTTTTTTTAAAGATTTATTTTATTTATACAAGAACTGGGGTGTAGGCCAGAGATGTGGGGAGTGAGTGGATTCACCAGAGACAGAGTGGGGAGCAGAACAGGCAGATCTACTGAAATACACTGCTGAGGGGAGCAGCGAGGTGAGATAGGAGAGGCCTGCTGCACCATATGTAGGTCAGCTTTCTGGTAGGAGATCAAACTCACACCACTGCAGTGATTGTGCTGAGACTTAACCCCCTACGCCCACTAGAGAGGCACTCACATCCCCTTTAGAACTGACTTAGAAGCACAGCAATGGCTCAGGTGTGAACCTGACACATTGTGTGGTCATTTTATTTTGACAACCAAAACCACTCTATAAAATATCCACTAGTAAGTCACTTTAAAGCCCCAAAGCTGTATAGTATAACTGAACCAATACTGAGAAGCATTTGTAGCTATCATATTTAAATGGGGTAAAAAGATAAAAGAAAGGAATTAAGAATAAGAAAACTACATGGGGAAATATTTGCTTCTTCCAATTAATCTAAAACATGCCAGAAGCTTTTTCTTATTTTACTTTTTATGAAGAATTACTGACCCAAAGAAAAGTCAGATGAGGACTACAATTAAATAAACAATTAAAGCAACAACAACAACGAATTGCTTTTTTAGGCAAGAAATATGAAAGGTAGTAAATTCACTCATTTTAAAAATTAAGAAGAAAAGACATAAAATTTAATACACAATAAATAATAAATATTCCTCAGTTTCATATGATGGCTAATTAAGGAAAAAGCCCATGTGGAAAATTTCGGAAGAGAAGAAGGTAATTAACTCTTTGCTCCTTCAGCCTTAAAGGAGAAAGAGCAGGGTGAGACTTCTTTTAAGTTTAGACCTAAAGCTACCTAAGGAGATCAAATCTGTCTCTGCAAAAGAACTAAAAGGAATCCTCATAGCTCCCCAACTCAAGTTCAAGTCTTATTGTTTGGCCCTGCTTTGACCTTTGTGCCCCCAAGTCTCAGTCCCTGGATTCTTCACTCTTTGATCCAATTCCTACCCTCAGTCACAGCTAATGAGCAGCTGGGTTCTTGCTCTGTCCTCCTGGACCTTCCTATACAGAATCTGCTCTCTGGGATTTGTTCTATTACTTCTGGGTAGTTCTTGGTAGTTTAAGATAGAGAGCCTACTTGTTCTTTATAAAACCTTTGTGATAGATGTAAATCACAGAGTTCATCCCAAACGTCAAAATCATACTGCTAGGATACGGTAGAACTGGAGCTAGAGGTCAAACATGTGGAGTCCAGTTTCTCACATTCTCTAGACTGGTTTTCATACTTTGTTCTTCCTTTGAATTGTGAGCAGAAGAATAAATCATTTACAGTCTCTGTGCTGGACAAAGAAGGAAAAGGGGGAGGAGCAGATGCAGACGGATGATGGGTAAGAAGACGAAAGGGAAGGAAGGAAAGGAAACAATCCCACGGGGATTTCTGTGAAGTAGAGAAGGCTACAGCTTCAAGTTTTTCCCCTTCTGCTGACAGAGCTTAGTAAGGGCGAAACACCTCCTAAAATGTGTATAAATTAAGGAAAAATGAATTCTAAAACTATTATGGTGCTTTGTGCTTTAAAGGATTAAAATCTGAAGTAGGTAACACACTGACAGAGTTCCTCGATGAATTCGTGAGTGTGTATGCATAGGCCACAAATTTGCTTCTGAGTACAAGCTGGAGAAATATTCTGTTTAATTTATGTCTAATTTAGTGAGATCTGGTTCTGTAGCTTGCAAGGAAGGAATTCTAATGAATATACTAATTACAACTACTACTGATATTATTTAAATTTTAGAAAGTTTTTTTGAACTAGATAGTGGTCTCTATGATACATCTATACTAAACGAGTACAATCTTTTCTTTTTTCTTGCCATTATTCCCTACACAATACAATGTAGCAACTATTTACATAGCACTGACATTGCATCAGGTATCGCAAGTAATCTAGAAATGATTTCAGGTATACAGAAGTATGTGAGTAGGTTACATGCAAATACTACATCATTTTTATATAAGGGACTTGTATACCCAGGGATTTTGGTATCAGAGATTGACCTTGGTTTCTCTGTATATGATTTGAGCTCTAAAATGTGTACCCCACAGACTACTTGATGCTGTTCCCACAGTGGTTTCCTTAATGTAAGGTCATAGTCAATAAAGCTAATGCATAAAGATTAATACTGGTCTGTAATCTGTTTATATAAGCATTTCTTTAACAATAGGCTCACTATTTAAATAATCTTCAATATTTTGATAACTTTCAGTAATCAGGAACCACAAATCAAATGTACTACTCTATTCCTATATATATATATATATATATATATATATATAATATGACTTGCTTTTGTTTTCAATTTTATTCTTTTTTATTTTTTTAGCCTATTCAATTTTCATTCTGTTTTCTTTCTTTTTTTTAAATTTTATTTATTTATTTATACAATAGCTGGGGTACAGGCCAGAGCACGGGAGGGTGAGAGGATTCACCCAGAGACAGATTGGGGTGCAAAACAGGCAGACTGACTGAAATACACTGCTGAGGGGAGCAGCGGGCTAGACAGGAGAGGTCTGCTGTGCCATGTGGGTGTCCCTCTGGCCAGCCAGGAATCGAACTCACACTGCAGAGGCTGCGGACAGCTTCACAGCGCTGCTCTCAACCTGCTGCACCACCGCGGAGGCCCTCATTCTGTTTTCTTAAAATCTAAGGAATGACTTCAATTTTAGACATGTATTTGTAAATCTCTGGATGTCAAGCATTTATTGACCATGACTTTAAACTTCCCAGTAGTAATTTTGCCCAAATGTTTAATGTCCCATCTTGGCTTTTTTCCATGTATTCCTTTTTTGTTCATTTGGTAATGCATTTGGTCACTAATTTCTCTTATTCAAAAAATTGTTATTAGGTGTCTGAAATGTATATGGAAGGCATCGAGTTAGCAAGAAAAAAACTGTTAAAGAACATTTGTATACTGTCAAAACTAAGGCATATTTTTTTTCCACTCTCACATTTTAAAATGGGGAGCAATGGGACAAGAGTGAGGAGAGCAGGGGCATTCTGAGGCTTTCCTCATCTTGCTAACACGGCGTCTTATGTTCTGAGTCCATTTTGACAGACAAGTTCTTTTGGGCTTTAGGCATGAGTATGGGGAGGAAAGGGAGAAAGAACAAAAGTTCAAAAGGTTAAATTTGGGGGAGGAGGTTATCTTGACGTGAAGCTGGAATGTGGAGACAGATGTATAGGAGCAGAAGCAGCTGCCGTGTGCGAATCATTGAACAGAAAGGCAAAAGGGCTTTTTAAGGCTCTTTTTGCCCTTCGTCATGTTTAAGAAAACAAATGAAGAACTTCAATTATTCTGAAATTATTTTTGGTAACTGCACTGTAATGTGTTTTTCCTAAGCATGAGGTTGCTCACATGCATTACTATTTTGTAGTATCCAGGGCATTTGATGGCACGGGACAGGAATCATCTCACAT
This sequence comes from Talpa occidentalis, assembly GCF_014898055.3. Taxonomy (NCBI): domain Eukaryota; kingdom Metazoa; phylum Chordata; class Mammalia; order Eulipotyphla; family Talpidae; genus Talpa; species Talpa occidentalis. The sequence continues at coordinate 79,628,185 of NW_023603184.1, read as the reverse complement.
TCATGAGGCAGGAAATTCAACTTATGTGTTGAAAAGTCCTGGAAGATGACCTTGGCTGCCATGAAAACCCCAGACTTTTGGTACCATCCTTTGGGATCTGGTTGAGTCTCTTCCTGGCCTTCCCTCTCTCCCCTCCCAGCCATTCCCTCTGTGTTTTCTCCTCCCCTATCATTTTGTTTTTCCTCTATGAGGCTATTTCAATGAATGGGAAAGATAACTCTTACATATTTCACAGGGTCCTTATATTCTCTGAAGAAGGAAACTTTCATAGCCAGCATATGCATCAGAACTTGATTAAAAAAAAAAAAGGAGGGCCTCCCTGGTGGCGCAAGGGGTTAAGCAACGCACTACGAAGCAATCTGCAGCTTCTGCAGCACGAGTTCGATCCCTAGCCAGCCAGGGAGCTACCCACATGGCAAGGTAGACCTCTCCTGTCTCATCCACTACTCCCCTCAGCAGTGTATTTCAGTCAGTCTGCCTGTTCTGTTCCCCACTCTGTCTCTGGTGGATCCTCTCATCCGGCATCTCTGGCCTGTACCCTAGCTCTTGTATGCATAAATAAATAAATCTTAAAAAAAAAAAAAAAAGGAAAGACACTCACTTTCCTTGCCAGGGCAATTTTCCTACACTTGTGGAAGGGACATAGAGGGACCAAGTAAGACATAATATCTATCATATGATCACTCCAGTGTTACATTGGATGTATCCTTCAATCCATGTCAAAAATAACTTTCCAACTAGTTGGGAGAGAAATAAGTAGTAATATAGTTGATGCTGTATCTTTATATAAATATCTTCTCAGTGAGTTATTTACATCTTTATCCTATTTGAACCTATATTTAGATTTCTAATTGTCATTTCAAATGTCTTTCAAAGGATTACATTCCAAGGTTATTTTGAAATAAAAATTATTGGCTATGAAAAGACAAACAAGCATGGAAATAGAGCTCCATGACAGAGTTAGGATAAGTGAAGGAGGTCCTTTGCAGACCCCCTAAGATGGAAAAATATACACCAAAATTAGAAAACCTTGTTTCCTTTTGTTATTAAGACATATGCATACTGTCACAAACTAGACATTACAGTTAACATAAAGAACAGATTGCAGAATTTCCAAGCTAGAGAGTTTCATGCACTGTGAAGAATTATTCAGCAATCAAATATTTGTCAAAAATTACTTATTGATTTTTATAAAGTTTTTCTATCCAAAGAGTTGATCTGGGGGAGGGGAATGTCTGAATTTGATCAAATGGGGTATACTTTAGTAAGCCTAAAAGTTAAGCAAGAGGTAAAGCGGTTTGGATTCTGAACCCTGGTTATAGAAAGTTCTGGCTACTAGAATATGGTATGTAACTGTTGGTGACCAAAAGTGACTCAGAAGATACTTTAGGTTTGGAAAATGAAGATTTGCTCATAATACAAAGAAAGTAGTATGTCCTTGTATAGACAAATGTATGGATAATCTAACACAAGTAAAGAAAATAAAAATTTGAGTATATATTATCTACTGTACTTAGGGTAGATTGAATTAGTCTCCATTCTTTTCTATCACAGAATTTTATGTCATACATATAGGCCTCTCCCCATGTTACTTTACGGTGCCAGCTACTAAAAGGAGGATACTGTTCTACCCCATTGTTGTCTGGCTTGCTTTCACCAATGGAATTGAGTAGAAGTGATAATGTGCCTGTTCTGAACTGAGGTTTTAATAGGCATTGCTTGTTCCCTCTCCTTGAACTTCCATCATTCACCATGAGAATACAATGACTGGATAACCTTTATTACAAGGAGACTATGGATATATAGGAAGTAGACCTCGATCCAACCAGCAGGACTTGGGAACATGAAGTTGACTTTTGTACAAAGAAATTGCAGCAACTCACAGATCCATGAGGGAAAAATAAATGCTTGTTGTTTTAAGCCACTGAATTTTGGAGTGTTTTTTTTTTTTTTATACAGCATTATTATAGCAATAGCCAAGTAATAAAGTAATATTTCTTTCCTCTCCCTACAAATATTTTCAAATTGATGGTAAATCTAACAACTCATAGCATTGTAGGATCAAGGAAATTCAGTAATTATACAGTTAATCATTTAATTAGAATTATGGGAAGTGGTACAAAAAGAATGCAAAGGACACAAAACACTGACCTAATCTAATCTCAGAGTCAGGAAATGTTTTTCTGAGGAAGTGACATTCAAGCTGAGATCCAGCCCTTGGCTAAGCAAGTTTGGGGACAAGGGAAGAAGTATTCAAAATGAGGGGAAGAGTCTTTACAAAGTCTAAGCAAGAAAGAGAAGCTCGCTGTGTAGAGAAAAGTATCTAGAAAGCAATGTGAAAACACTGAGAGAAGAGATGTTGGTGAGGTTCATTTCACCACAGTGTTAAGGGCTGAGTTGTGTCTCCCCTCTAAATTCATATATTGAAGTTCTAAGCCTCAATAACTCAGAATGTCACTGCATTTGGAGACAGGACATTTAAAAATGCTAATAAGTTTGAAAACGTGGTTATTAGGGCAAACCCTAAGCCAGCCTGACTGTCCTTATGAGAAGAGATTTAGACACAGAAACACACAAAGAGAAAACTGTGTAAGGACATAGAAAGAAGGAAACCATTTGCAAGTCAAGTGGAGAGGCCTCAGAAAAACCAGCTCTGCTAAAATCTTGGTAATGGACTGAGAGACTCTGAATTGGAGAAGAAAGTTTCTGTTGCCTCAGCCTCCTAGTCTATGCACTTTGTTATGGTTTATTTGCTTTAGTGCTCCCAGACTGTTATAACCAAAGTACCATACACTGGGTGGCTAATATTTTTTACAACCTGGAGACTGGAAAATCCATGATCAGTGTGCCAGAAGATTCAGAGTTTGGTGAGAGCTCACCTTGTTCTTAAACTGTCACTTTGATGTGTACTAAAATGGAGCTCGATGGGGTCATTTTTATGAGGCACTAAACACATTCATGAGAGTTCTTTTTTCATGATCTAATCACTTCCAAAAGCCCCCTACTTCCTAATACTGTTGCATTGGGGATGAGAACAATACATGACTTTTGGGAGGGACACAAACTTTCAGCCTCTAGCACAACTGTGCAAACTAATATAGACTATAAGTCCAGCTCTCAGTACCATGCCCATAAGCAACATCTGCTCAGTATATTTTTGTTGGCTTAATTAATGATGGGGATGAATGAATGAATGAATCATATAAAAATAGGACATATCAAGGATTTTAAAACATTTTATTTTACCTAAAGAATAAGGTAAAAAATGATTAATGATTTTAAGCAGGAAAATATATTGATCAGAATATGGTTTTAGAAAGTTTCTGTTGGCTGCAGGATAAATAATGGATTCAAAAGAAGAATTAGGAAGTAGTCACAGTAGTTCAGGGTAAGATAATGGTGGCTCACACTTTAGCAGGAATGTGGCAATGGAGACATGTCAGTTGGTTCATGATACATTTAGTGGAAAAATCAATAGTTTTGGTGATTGATTGGGCAGTGAAGAGAAGGAATCACAATGACATCTGGGCTTATGAAATTGAGTTGGGAAACACTGAAATAGAATCAGCTTTTTCAGGACACTCACATGAATGATTTGTGGCAAGTCAATATTGAGATATCTCTGGAACATCAAGAAGAGATTTCTAGTTACAGGTTATTGTGGTATGGATATCTTGAAAATTTGCCCATCAAAAATAATGGAAATGGGGCCTCCCTGGTGGTGCAGGGGTTAAAGTCTCAGCGCTATCAAGATAGTGGCTGTCACTGCAGTGTATTTCAGTAGATTTGCCTGTTCTTCCCCCCACTCTGTCTCTGGTGAATCCTCTCACCACCACCCTCCCTGCACCTCTGGCCTGTACCCCAGGTCTTGTATACATAAATAAATAAATAAATGAATAAAGTAAAAAATCTAAAAAAAAAAAAAAAAAAGGAAATTCTAGGTACAATAATAAATACCATCCAGTCCATAGTTGAGTTCACAGGAAAGTAAGAGGAACCACATCGGACTAAACGGAACAAACACTGAGAGCCCAAGAGTAATCACAGGGACTATCAAAGCAGGTGGTAGAAACTGGGGTGAGCTCAGGTAGTGGTTATGTCTCAGAAAGGTAAAGCTTTTGTCTTTGCACTGAGAGACAAGCCTCAGGAATTCTGGAGGGAGTCAGGGGGTTGAAACTGAATCTCTAACAAAAATCTAGAATCATTTGAAAGCGACTTTTTCAGTCAAATGGTAGAAATAATCTGAACTCTAAGACTAAAATTCTTGGTCTGGGTCTGGGTACAGGATGGAAAAATAAGCCTCCCTTGAGAATTTATAGTCATAAACATGCACGTATATGAGATTGGTGTTCAAATCACAGGGTCCTGCAAACTCCATATGGAGTGGATGTCAACTGATTCCTAGCAGTAGCATATCGAGGACAGATGTGGGGTAAAACCCCATCCCAACCTCTCAAGATGCCTCCGCATGAAGCCAATAAAAGATGCGCTCACCACTCACAATTACAAATGACACCAAGAAACAATCCATCTTGAGAAATTTAGCAAAGGGCCTCCCTGGTGCCTCATGCTGTTGAGCGAGCGCTATGAAAGTATCACAGCCTCTGCAGTGCGGGTTTGAACCCGGCTGGCTGCAGAGACCCCACATGGTGCAGCAGACCTCTTCTGTCTCACCCGCTGCTCCCCTCAGCAGTGTATTTCATCAGTCTGCCTGTTCTGTTCCCCACTCTGTCTCTGGTGAATCCTCTCACCCTCCTAAACATCTGGCCTATACTCCGGTTCTTGTATTAATAAATAAATAAATCTTTTAAAAAATTAAAAAAAAGAAATTTAGCAAAGAGCAAAAAGAGCAGAAAAATGCCCTATGATAGAACTGTCAGAGAGAGACTATAAGAGCATTTAAAATGCTTAGCCATTAAAAAAGAAAAAAGAAAAGACTTTAAAAAAGATACAGATAGATTTATAAGAGAATCAATTAGAAATTCCAGAAGCATAAAATATAGGCCTTGCAGTTAAATATAATCAGGGGTTTTAAGTGCATATTAAATAGTTGAGAGGGAATTCATGAATTAGAAAATAGATCTGATGTTATAAAGAAATTACATATATATAGAGAGAGAGCTGAACTTAAATGAAGCAAGGGTTTTAGGGGGTCAGAGTTAAAAGTCCACATACAACTTTTGACTACCTCAAAGCTTAACTAGAGGTATCCATTGGTATCTGAGGGGGACTGGTTTCAAAAACATTCCTACCTCCCTTCCCCTACCCATCTCCTCCCACCTAGGGATACCAAAATCCAGAGATGCTCAAATCACTTATAGCTGACTCTCCATGTATACACATCCATCATCAGTAGTTAGTCAAACTCATAAAATGCAGGAATCACAAATTTAAAAAAAAAAATCTGTGCATAAATGAACACATGCAGTGCAAACCTGTATTCAGGGATCTACTGTGTATTGTGTATTTGATATATATGTATATACAACATATATATGTGGCATGCACACACAAATACAAAGAGAGGTTAGAATGAAAAAGTTCCTTAGAAGAGGAATTTCATAAGGATTATGTAAAGGGATTAGGAGGAAGGAACATTACCTAACGAGTGCTAATGAGGTTGACAATAATAAACTTCTCGATTATACCATAAAAGCAAAACAATATAATAGTTGCAAAATGTTGAGAAAAAATAGCTGTCAGCCAACAACTCTAAACTATTCCCACTTCATATTCTATACCTATGACATGCAAGAATGAAGGCAAATTAAAATACTTCTTTCCAGATAAGAATGAGAAGTTTATAATTCACAGAACTTTGCTTAAAAATCCAAGTGACTTTCTTTCCGTGCCGATAGCGCTCTCGCAAGCATGGTGAACGTTCCTAAAACCCGAAGGACCTTCTGTAAGAAGTGTGGCAAGCATCAGCCCCACAAAGTGACACAGTACAAGAAGGGCAAGGATTCTCTCTATGCCCAGGGAAAGCGGGGGTATGACAGGAAGCAGATTGGCTATGGTGGACAGACTAAGCCAATTTTCCAGAAAAAGGCTAAAACTACAAAGAAGATTGTGCTGAGACTTGAATGTGTTGAGCCCCACTGCAGATCTAAGAGAATGTTGGCTATTAAGAGATGCAAGCATTTTGAAGTGGGAGGAGATAAGAAGAGAAAGGGCCAGGTGATCCAGTTCAAAGCTTCATCTTTTATTACAAATAAAATCTTGAGAATTACATTTACTTCAAAAAAAAAAAAAAATCCAAATGAGAAAGTTCTTCAGAGAAAGAAACTGAACTCAAACAGGGTTATTCTTAAGAGCAATAGTGACAAAATAAAATGGTATGTAGACAAACCTAAATAAGCATTTCTGAGTAAAATAATAAAAATAACCATTTGGGGTCATGAAAAGGAAAGATGGAACATTTCTTGACTTTACAGTAATTATTTCCAAGGGACGGAGGACTATATAGGGTAATTGAACTCTGAATTTTTTTTTAAGTCATAGACAGAGGTTATGATTCTATAAGTCTTTATTTCCTTTTGCATGTGTGAACATGTTATAAGACATTTAGGAAAAAATGAATAATCAATTTTTTAAAAAACAGAGCACTTATGTAAGTCTGGAAATCAATAGCACACAAGACAGGTGGAAAGTAATTAGATTTTAAGTGTCATTACATTCTTATACTGTCTAAAAGAAGAGTAAACATATTTGTTAATCTTAGGCCTTACAGATTCAGGTAAAAGAATAGAAATAAAACACCTTATTTTCAAAGATGGACAGATTAAAAGAATTAACAAAGTTCATTGACCCAAAAAGGAGACAGTAAGGAGGAAAGCAGAAGGATAGTAAAAGAAGCACAAAATATAATGATGGAAATAAGAGTAAATATACAAGACATATAATAAATATAAGCAGTCTAAAATTGCTGACTAAAAAAAGATATTAAAAGATTGAATTTTATAAATTTAATAAATGATTTCTACTGGAAATGCTTCCAAACCTTAAGTTATAAAAAGTTTGGAAACAAAGTTGTAGGAAAAGAAATGCAAGGCAAATACTAACTATCTCACTGAAAAAATTTAAAAAGTAGGTGCTCCTCTATTAATATAAGAAAAATAGACTTTAAGTTCAAAAAACCATTACTGAAACATTATAGGAGTATCTATGGCTAATAATGATAAAAGGAACAAGTCACATAAATAATAAGACAATTCTGAACTTGTATTCACCTAATAATATATATTCGAAATATATGAAGCAGAAATTGGCCAAATTGTAGGGGGAAAATAGACAAATCTACAATCATCATGGATTATTTTTAAAAAAAGCTTTTTTATCTCAGTATTTGATACATCAGGCAGGCAAAATTTTAGTAAGAATATTTAGACAACACAAATTACAACCTTGATATTGTTAGGGGGGAAAGGATGTCCTAAAGCTAATTCCATACAGGCTTCTGGACTCCACCCCCACCCCAGGCCAAAGCCAAAGACAATGGGAACTCCAAATCCCATCACCACCAAAGGGAAGGTGGCTGGGACCTGAGGGTGGGGTTAAGCAGCCAGGTTGGTATAAAGCCAGACACGTGGGCTTTGGAGCGGTCCCCCATTTTGGCTCTCCACCAGCTCGCAGCATCCGGCCAGCTCTGAGAGTGCCTTTGGGTTTTCAGGTCAGTGGATCGGGTAGGACGCATTAAAGACTTTATTTCCCTATTTTCTCCCTGAGTTGTACATTTTCCTTATTTCCTTTTCCCTTGTAAATAAACCTTTTATTAACCTTTTATGTGTGCCTGTAGTGAGTATTAATAAGTCCCTTTAAAGCGCGCGGGTGAGGACCCACAGCCAGGAACCCGTTCAATATTGGGGCTGCCCTATAACAGCATGACTGAAAGATATTGAAAGTTCAAACCCCAAAATTTGAGAATACAATATCTTCATGAGCAAATCTGGAGAATTCAGCGATAACTGGGCTTCAAAAATTTCAACAAACCAGAATTTATCTCAATATGACTAATTTGGAAAAGAGAAAATACAGTTGGATGCTATGTCATTAAATTAGAAATGAGCAGTTAAAAAAAATCCTCAATACATTTGAAAATGAAAAATACACCTAAACTAATTTCTGAGTTCAAGAATTGAAGGATAATGAAAACATTACATGGTAACACTTGAGTGATACTTCTTCCCCTTCCTGAATAATTCAGTTCTAAAGCTATTAGGTGAGACAGAGCAGGAAGGAGGAAATGCAGTGGACAGAGGAGGCTGTCAGAGCCAGCCAAGGAGGGTGAGAACGTCTATGCGAAGAGGGCTGCCTCTTAGCACCAGGAACCAGTCTGAAGAGGGTGAAAAGTAGTCACTCTCTTGAGGCAAAGCCCAAGCAGAGAAAGGAGAGCATGTGCAAGAGAGAAGGCTTTATAGTAAGAATGAGAGGTTGGTTGCAAGAAATGAGGATGATTATAGAACTAAATATGTGAAGAATTATGCAGTCTCAGCTTCTCACTATTAGAAAATGGAGTATATGCAGGGTCTCCCTGGTGGCGCAAGGGGTAAAGAAGCAATCTATGAAGCTATATGCAGCCACTGCAGCATGAGTTGAATCCCCAGCCAGGGAGCTACACACATGGCACGGCAGACCTCTCCTGTCTTGCCCACTGCTCCCCTCAGCAGTGTATTTCAGTCATTCTGCCTGTTCTGTTCCCCACTCTGTCTCTGGTGAATCCTCTCACCCCCCATACCTCTGGCCTGTACCCTAGCTCTTGTATGCATAAATAAATAAATCTTTTAAAAAAAAAAAGATGGAATTATATGCAGAGGGAGAGAGCAGATGAACAAGTGAAATTAGAGGTATTAGCATAAACTAATAGTTTTCAAGATAGAGAAATAGGTAGGGGTCAAGAGATAGACAGACAGACAGAGAAATCAATTTAAGTATTAATATATGGTACACAAATACATCTACTTTCTGGTTCTGTTTCCTAATATGACCTGGAAGTAGCACTATTCCAATAATAATGAACACATACAGCAACCAGATGTTGATTTCTGAATACCACTTTACTGTGAAAGAAAATAGGACTTAGAGAAATGATTTAATCTTGAGCTAGAGGGGAAAAAAGTGTAAGAAAAACCTGGAATATGTGCTTAAAACCAAGAAAATGGTGGCAATACAGCAAAAGGACCAACCTATAAGTCAGTTTAAATGGACTCTTATTGGCTACATTGGCCATAATTTGAGTATCAAAATTAATATAGATATGAATATCATATCAAATATATAACTGAAAATACTTATGATATTAAGTAAAACAAGAAACCCAGAAACATACTGACATAAATGAGTGAAGGAATGAAGGAATTTGAGCAGAATATTTACATGGTGAAAAGTACCTCCCCACAAAGGAAGAAAAATTAACTGTGTGGTGGAAAAGTCTAGAAAATATCACTTTTATCAAGTGATTGAAGCAAAAATCATTTATTGAAATTTACATGACCTGGTGGAAAGCAACATTACTTCTAGGATACTGTAATCTGAATCTAATAACAAGAAAACATCAAAGTCATAGCACTTAAACTGAGGGAAATTCTGCTTAATAACTACACTCGTTTTCAAAAACTCCAAAGTTGTTGAAAGAGGAAAAGTCAAGAGCAAAAGAATATTCCAGACTGAAGGAGACTAAGAAGATCAGACAATAAAGTACAGTGGGATCCTCCTATTATATTAAAAACACGGTTGCATCAATTGGTGAAACTGGAATATATTCTGTGGACTAAGGCAGGAATGAATCGAATTTCATTTCCTGATTTTATGGTTGTATTATAATTATGGAGATGTTTTTATTTCTAAAAGACACATATTAAAATGGGAACAGCTACTAGACCATCAGCTCAGCAATTTACAGGTATCCAGGAAAAATAAGTCATTTGTACTGCATGTCTACCTTTTTTTTTTAAATTAAAGATTTTTATTTATTTATTTATACAAGCACTGGGTACAGTCAGAAGCACGGGAGGGTGAGAGAATTCACCAGAGCCAGAGTGGAGAGCAGAGCAGGCAGACTGACGAAGCACACTGCTGAGGGGAGCAGCGGGCAGCGCTCCATGTGGGACCCTCCTCCGGTGGCCGGAGAGCAGCCGGGGATCGAACCGGCGCTGCAGAGGCTGCAGGCAGCTTCGCAACCCAGCGCCCAACCGCTGTGCCACCCGGGAGGCCCCATGTCTACCATTTTTACAAATATTTTGTTGTTTCAAAATTTAAAATAAATAAACCAATAGTAAAATTTTAAAACTGTGATGTAGATTAAGTAGTACTTAGAAGTAAACATATAGCCTTCACAATTTATAATGGAAAAACAAGAAAAAGCTAATAAGTCAATTGTACTATTAAATAAAACTACGAAAAAAAAAAAAAACAACACCTCAATCGATGAGCCTTTAAGAAAATAGGGAGAAAATGGGGTTTCCCAGGTGGCGTAGGGCATCTCAGTGCTGTCACTACTGCAGCCCGAGTTGGATCCCTGGCCAGGGAGCTAACCCACATGGCTCAGCAGACCTCTCCTGCTCCCCTCAGCAGTGTATTTCAGTAGATCATCCTGTTTTACTCCCCACTATGTCGCTGGTGAATCATTTCACCCCCAGCAACTCCTGCCTGTACCCCAGCTCTTGTATGGGTAAATAAATAAAAATAAATCTAAAAAAAAAAATAGGGGGAACAGTAAATTAAAAGATCAAATTCACCACTAATTGTGTCAATGGAGAGACCAATAATGAAATTACTGAAGTGGAAGACAAAGAAACAAGAGAAAGGAGAGATTGTGACCTTTCTCCACCTGTGGACAGCAGATAGAACTTTCTTCCTTACTTGCTCAGGTGGTGGGTGTTCTTGCAGAAAGAGAGAGGAAAAGTTAGTCCTTATATTTTGAATTTCAAAACTGTGGACATTGTGAATCAATAAAAAGGCCTGAAAGATCTCAAAGCATGACACTGATTTCACAAAGACTGGAGAAAAATAAATGAAAAGCCAGTGTTTCTCGCTGCATATTAAAATGAAACTCCCACTGGCTGAAGAAAAAAAGAATAAAATGATCATAAGAAAGGCACAGAGCTTAAGTTATGGTGGGGTCTCTGTAAAGGGATTTTGGCCCTGATTCTCCCATAGCTGAGCTGGGAGCAGGCCTATGGTTAGGAGACTCTGGGAGCAGAGAGTTATCTGGTCATGTATCTTGGGAGGACCAAAGGAGGTATCAGATTCCCAGTGCCCATCATAGCACAGGAGCTGTAGAAGAGAGATGGCTGTGCGTAGGGTTTAGGTAACCAGTCTATGAAAGATTCAATGTTTCTGACGTCCCAATGAGTCTTGGAAAGAGCCGCAGAACCTCTATAGGCCAAAAAAGCTGAAGATGATTAGCTTAGCAGGTTAAGAGGAGTTAGATGACTGAATAAAGTCCAGATGAAATAGTGTCATGTTAGAGGCCTGCATGGATCAACCAGATGGACCAGAGTTGACAACATATCCCTCAGTGAATCTCACCATGAATAGATGATATGCCCATCCAGCACCTTATTTCTTTGTAAGCTGAACATAGTCCCCAAACTAATTCCTAGTGCTCTTTTATAAATTATTGGGTGGGTGGATGGATGGATGGATGGATGGATGAATGGATGGATGGATGACAAAAGAAAATACCTAAATTGCTTAACTCTAAAAGCTTCTGTTGCAGGACTTTACCTGGGAATGCCACTACAAGTTAGCTAAAGTACACCCATTCATCCTGCCCACCTCCACACTGCTTTTTAAGATCAGCAACAACAAAAGGTGGAAGAATACTTTCTTATATCATTTCCATCTGCAGCTGGAATAGTTCCAAGTTCAGTAGATAAGCAAGTGGTTTTGCAAAACAGTACATTAGAAAAAAATATCATTGGGAGTTTTAGATACTGAAAAGTGTTTTAAAAAAGACATCGCTTGCAAGTTTGCTTGCTTATTGAAGAAAAACAAAGGTCATTTGAATTAGTTTCTGTCCTGTTCAGAATTTTCTCTTTTTATCTTGGCCTTAGTAGTGAGGGTTTTATTTGTGTACTTGGGGAGATCTTAGTGGGAGCAAATTTGTAATTCTAAAGCAGTCTACAAATGTACACTCACACAGCATAACCAAACCACAAATTTATGCAGATTTTTTCTCTGTCTCAGACTCTGCAATTCTTAAAGGAAAATGTGGATGCAGTGGTGTGTCACAAGTGCTATTAGAAAAGTCCAAGGGAAAATAGTACAACATGATGATCAACCGTGGCAGTCCCCACATACAGTGTGATTATATTGTAATACTGTTTGATGCAATCGTATGTTTGATCAGTTTCAAGAGATGACTATCACCTCACATCAAACAATATGATACAGTCTCATTGTATGGAATTATGGCTGCTGTCAATCAGCATATGGCATAACCCTTAAAGTGCCATCTTTGGGAAATGTCATAAAGATGATTGCAACACTTGCATTAATTAGTTATTTTTTGCACTAACACTAAGTAAAATCTGGTAAGACAATTTATCTGCTATATCTCTGTTCATTTTTTGTTATCTGTTATATCTCTGTTCATTTTTATCAAGGGATAAGTGTGCTCTGGTAAAGGTGGGGTGTGATGATGTACATCTGGGGAGTAGGAACCTACTCCTCTGAAACATATACAGCCATATAAACCAATGTTACCCCATATACATACATACACACACACACACACACACACATATATATATATATATATATAAAGTAACAGGTATATAACCCATACAGCCATACATGCACTCAGCTGATCAGCTCCACTTTTTAGAACAGCAATACTATTAAAAATGCTGTCTGCACATAAGTCCCCATGCTGGGATCAGTAAGCTATATTTTGCTTTATGGTCCACTACCTTGAACCAATTTCTATCAAAGTGAGTGGTGTGTGCAATGGAAGGGCAAGAACTAACATCATTAGCTCTATGGTCTTAATGAAACAAACTCAAAATTTAAGCTCAAAAAATTGCAGAGAAATGGTGTGGATATATTTAGATGTGATAAATCCAAATTAATCATATCATGAATGTCATTCATTTTGCTTTGTCATTGTTAATTGTTGGATACAGCATTTTGAGAAAGTAAGACATTTGCTGTGGAATGTTTTCCCACTAGGTTGAGGCTTTGTTTCTTCATTATGGATTATTTTCTTTGTCTTAGGTTTGCCATCATCACACATTAATTCAATTTCCCCCAATGTATACATTGAGAGATCACTACTTTGACATCATATACACTAATTTGACCTGAAACTTAACACACTTCCTCAAGGATGGATTCAAATGTGTTTAATGACAGTGAATACTCTGAGCTGTATTCTGAGGAACATTGCCTTACTATATCTCTGGCAATTTTTCTTTCCCACTTTTCCCGGTGTCCTCTACTCCCACTGTTAACTGGGCAGCACATGGTGTGGTAGATAGCTTTCCAACGTGGTCCCCTTCTAGAACCTTATGTAATCCCTTCCTATTGAGTATGGGTTGAACCAAGTAACTTGTTTATAGTGAATAGAATATAGACAAGATTAGTGGATCTCACTTCCATTATTAGGTTATAAAAGTTTATGATGTCTTGCTAGCAATTTCTCTTTTGCTAGCTTTGCCAAACCAAGCTTCCTCTTTGGATAGCTGCACATGGCAAAGCATTCAGTGTAGCTTCTGGCCAACAGCCTGCAAGGACCTGACACTCTCATTCCAATAGGTCATGAAAACTGAATCCTGCCTTCCACTAATAGGAACCTGGAAGCAGATTTTGCCTCGGTTGAACCATGACATGACTATGGCACCAGCTGATGTCTAGATTACCATCTCACAAGATATCCTGAAACAGGGGACCCTGCAAGGCAGTGCCCAGATTCCAAACCCACAGAAACTACAGATGGTAAATATGTAAGGTTTTAAGCCACTAGACAAATGTTTAATATATTTGTGAGACAGCAATAATAGCTCATTATATCTTCTTTTGTAGTAAGTACATTGGGGCTAGACATCACATTTGTATTCAATATATAGATTTCATACTGGCAGCTGTGTGGAATGCTGACCAAGTCCACCCACAAAGAAATGTGAAATTTCTAGGACCATCTTGCAAAGATCCTACCATTTTCCATGGGCAAGAAATATTGACTATGAGGCCTCCCTGTGGGCACAAGGGGTTAAGTCTCAACACTGTAAAGCTATTGGCAGCCACTGCAGCATGAGTTCAATCCCCAGCCAGGGAGGTGACCCACATGGCACAGCAGACCTCTCATGTCTTGCCCGCTGCTCCCCTTAGCAGTATATTTCAGTCAGGCTGCCTGTTCTGCTCCCCACTCTGTCTCTGATGAATCCTCTTACCCCTGCACCTCTGGCCTACACCCCAGTTCTTGTATGCATAAATAAATAAATCTTTTTAAAAAAGAAAGATATGTTGACTAGTGTTTGCTCTTTGGGATAGGATTATAAAGCTCTGAAGTGTGAAGTTGCAATTTCTTTTTCCCAGACAAGGTTTGGCACATATACATGGGACTATGGAAATATAAACTGTTTTTTATTTATGTCACCAATGTTCATGGGTTTTATTTCACTAATTCGTTGTCTTATTGCCACATCATGTTAACAGACTGTTGAGTTTTATGCTTTGTGGTAAAATTGTTGACAGTTCCACTAGAGTCTTCAAAAAAATTGGAGATAGTTTGTGTTACTACCAGTAGCTGAGATGATTTCAAGAATAGGTACCACACCAAGGTTATATAATGTGTGACATCTTTCATTATTTATTTTGTTATATAATGTGTGACTTCAATTATTCACATTAATAAAAGGGAACAGTATGAGAACTATCTAGTCAATAATCAAACACTTTTGTTTTGATATTTTATTAATAGATGGATAATCTCTTAGCTGTGTTCAATATTAAAATCTTATTTCCTTTATTTATGTCTATCCTATGGCAAAGAGACAACCAGATCAGGTGCTGGGAAGAAGATGAATGTCAATTTGGTACTGAAAATATTCCCTGTGTAAAGCTTGTATAATTTATCAAAAATAGACTTTTTCTAAAGATCCCTATGTAATCCAGAATTGAAAACAACAATGGAAAAGGTGAACTATTTTTCTTTATTCAGTTAACAAAGATTTTTTAGAATGAATTATATCCATGCTAGGTTATGGAGGAAATGGCTTATTCATGGTAGGAGCATAAATTGGCACAATATTTTTGGGCAGTATACCCATTTTCTTTCTTTTTTTTTTTAAAGATTTATTTTATTTATTTATACAAGCACTGGGTACAGTCAGAAGTGCAGGAGGGTGAGAGAATTCACCAGAGCCAGAGCAGGGAACAGAACAGGCAGACTGAGGCAACACACTGCTGAGGGGAGCAGCGGGTGGCAGGACCGGTCTGCGTGCCATGTGGGACCCTTGCCCAGAAGCCAGGTATCGAACCGGCACTGCAGAGGCTGCGGGCAGCTTCGCAACCCAGCGCTCAACCACTGCGCCACCAGGGGAGGCCCCATTTTATTTCTTTGTGCATTTTGAATCATCCTTGTATTCCTGGAATAAGTAAAAATTGAACTGAGTCTTACCGATTGTGTATCAAGTATTCAAAAAACACTTTTTATTCAAATTATTCATTGCTTTAGTAGTGACTTCTGGACTGGTATGGTATAAGCTCTAAATACCTTTCCAAGTTCTAAGAGAACTTGTCCCTTTTCACCAGTTTTTTTATACCTTACCCACAGATATTGACTTAATTTGCCACTCTCCTTTTATTTTAATTGTCATTAATCAGCTGACATAACAGAGAGAGGAACAGAGATGAGGGAATAGAAATTAAAGGAAACACTAGTAAAGAAGAAAAAACGGAGCCAAAAAACCCCAAAAAGTATGTGGGTAAAAAGGCTGGTGTTTGTGTATCTGTTAATATGAGGATTTCAGGATATCATCCATCAATAATGACCATATCTGGGAAAAGAGTTCTTTGGGATGAATCCAGTTGTGTGTGACTTAAGCTACAAGTGTTTTCTGAAATTGGTGAGATGTTACTCAGTTGAAAACATCTCTCTTCTTGAATATGGCAGTGATGAAGATAATTTGTGTATTGGGTCTCACAAAATGGAGGTTGCCACATTGGCCTGGCAAAATCAGAACAGAAGTCAGCCTAGTGGCTGTCAACATCTCACAGTCAAGGAAACTTATCATACACCAATCTCAATCTTCCAGACTGCTCGAGCCTCCCTTATCCTGGAAATAGGACCTGCTACCCTTATAAGGAAATGTCTCACCTTCTGGTCAACCGTGCTGTTTTTTCTCCTGCCTCTTATATTCTGAAAACACCAACCCCGCAGGAAGATTGCTTCATTGCTTGTGAGGCAGTTTCTGTCCTACGTCCAGGGATTGTTTTCACTGGCGTGCAGGACATAAGACTTGTTGCTAATTCGGTTTTGTCACTTGAGTGGAGCAATGTTTCTAATCCAAATTTTCTCTTAATACCTGTGCAATTGAGAACACATTATTTGGCCTCCTAAGTTTGCTTTAGTATCCCTATTTACTAAAACCAAAAATGAAAATGATGTTTAACCTACTCATCTCACATGCCTATGGTGAAAATGAGAGAGACATTGAGTGTTTTGAAAGATTCAAAGCAAATTGTAAATTTTAGACATTAAAACCAAATCATGGTCTTTTTTTAGTGGCTGTTGACTGAGCAAAATATTTTTCCTAAATTTTTACCACATGAGTTCAGTTAATAAAATTGTGACTTGCCAAGAAATGGATTAGTATTAATTATAAAGATTACATTATAACTAATGCACTCATTAATGATCTACCAATCAATATCAATTGAAGGTTTATTATCTTAAGGAGAATGGGCAATTTACAGTTTGACACCATGAAAAAGAGATAACCTTCTGAATGATGGTTTCAGGTTTGATTTAAATGTGTAAGGAAAGTATTTTCCTTAGAAATAACTTTAAATGCACATCACTCTCTCCTTCCAGAAAATGAATATATATGTTGTTTAAAAAGCATATCTGAACAACAAAGAATGAAGTCTGGCATATTTAACAAGAAATGAGCACATCTTCTAAATGGGCTTGATGGTATGGTATAAGCTCTATTCTCTCGCACAGTAATATAACTGGATTGCTCTTTAAATTAAGTGAATTTGTATGTCCGTTTTCTCTTAATAGAATCAGTTTTGATATACTCTTTGTTCGTGCTGTTACGGGCTTCAGTCTAAGGGTTCTTTGTATTAACTTTTTAAAGTTACATTACAAAGAGGTTTTAAGATTTCCCAATAGGCTTTTATTTAACCAAAGCTTTTGATCTCAAACCTGCTGGGGCCTAGTGAAATCCTTACCAATTCTCCAGTAACTCCTCACTATTGGAATTTGAAAAGACCCACCTGAAGGATTGAACTCCCGGTATGGCTGCAGCCTTCCTTTAGCTCGCTCTATTCAAGCAGACAGTGAGGGGGTCCCTGCTCCCTTTGTGATCTGCTAAGCAGCCTAAGGTGTCCTTTGCATAAGTTGTGCTCCTGAGGAAATAAAAATCAGGAGGACACAGACCTATATACCTTATTTCCTGCTATCTGCAGTTAAAGGAGATGGCAGGGGGTCTGCTTAACATCCTTTGCTACCTAAATACCTTTTGGACATGGGAACTCAATAAAAGAACTTTCATTGCATCCATTACCCTACTGTGGTGCATAACAAATTAGATTGAAAAGGCTACTTTTTTCCCCTTACAGCTATTTCCATCATTTTCCTTAAAATTTCAATTTAGTGTCTAGTGACAGAATGTTCTATAATATACTTTATCCCATAAGGCCAATTATGCTAACTAAATATTATCTCCAAAGATTTAGGCTTATATTATTGTAGACAAATTATAGTTTAAAAGACAAGGTAGAGAACTGATTACATTGAAAACACACTAAATATAAAGCTGTAGAAAGCAAATATGATTTTTAGATAGCTGTCTTTAAAATATAAATGTTCATTAACTTTTTATTTGGCACCAAATTCCATTTTTACAAAAATTTTACATTTGAAGTTGAAAAACAGCAGTGTTACATAATAACCTATCTTGGGGTGAAGAGGTAAAATAAAATTCTCAACTATTATATTTAAATATTTTAATTATTTTTTTAAAAAGTCATTGTGCAGCGGAAAACAACAGTGAGCATGCGAAGCAAGTAAAACTTGCTAAAAACACATTATTTACTGATGGATTGTTTTTTCTGTATAAGTACTTGTCTTCACCTTCCTATTGTTATTCCCCCTAACACTATTAATGTGATGTAAAACTTCATCATTCTCTGTAAATTTTTTTCACTCTATCTTGACAAGTACAGGTTGACTTATTTCTAAACATGAAACATGTTACTGTCATTGCATCAGATGGTATTAGCCCTGTTAGGGTGTCAAATTAGCTTTATGCCAAAGAACTAAAGGGAAATATATTAGTATTTCCAAAACAGTAAAATGTTTGCCATTCAGCACAGTCTCACACAGCTTGTGTACAACTAGTGCTAGACTCTGGGAGCACTGGGTCTCAGGATTCACTCCAGCAAAGGGACCTGCAACAATCTCAATTCTGAATATGTGATAGAGTTGTCAGGCAACAGATTTCAGAAATAATGTTACCCTACCTGTAGAATATGACATAATTGTTCCATATTTCAACTTGTTAATTTCCATAAGAATCTGTCACATATCTGATTGGCATATATTTATAAGTAGCTGCCTGATGAAATATTATTTTTTGCTGTTAATCACAATGGATTCTATGAAGGTTACATGCTATGGAATCTTTCTTTAGAGAAAGGGGTCCAAACATTTGTAGAACTTGTGAGAACAGTGGGTATTGTGAAAAAATGGGTTTTGATTTTTAAGAATAATGTTATATAACTAATGATGTGTTGACTGATAATAATCACAGGGTCCTTTGTTTTAAAAAAAAAATCTATGTACTTTTTATGCATAAACTAAAGGTTAAATAAAATATTTCATAGTTACAAATTTACTTTGATTCACTATTATTCATGGCATAAATCGTTACAATTTGGGACTAGTCACTTTGCAATAACTATTAGTTGAAAAACTGTGTATCACCTTAGATTAAAAGCAATTGTATTTCATGCTTTATAAATACTCACAGCTTTGGTATAGCTGTACTTAGAAAGATGGTTTCCTAGTACAGAATATGTAAGAATAAAAATTGCAATCATTCCAGATGTCTGTCAATATGGGATTGCCAATAAGATGTCCATGGTACTGATACCGTAATTTCATTTTTTCAGGCCTAGTCTCCCAGCCAGGAACAGATCCCAGGCTGCAGGGGCAGTGCTGAATCCCAGCCACTAGACCACCACGGATCGGTGTCTCACGAAGCCGCAGCAGGAACTTCACTGCCTCTCAGGCAAGCAAGTGGAAAGGGGCAAATTTGTTTAGAAAAAAGAAAAAGTTTATTGAGGAGAAAAGGAACAGAGATAAAGTGGGACTCCCAGGCTGGTGGAACCAGGCAAGGGAGGGGCAAGGAAGCCAAGTCGTGTCTCAGGGAATACACACCTTTCCTTAATTATTCCAAAGCTCCACCAGTCGCTTTGTGATTGGTTAGTTCTGGGTGGTCTCACTCACTGCCCTAATGTCTCTGTGCCCAGAAATAAGTCTGTGTCCCAGCCCTTATTTTAACATACTTTTCTTTATCATCCTTGTTCTGGAATGTACTGTTGCCCCTAGGCCTGGGGTATTTGTTTAGTCCCTTTTGGAATTTGTTGCCCTTGTCTCTGGAGCCCTCCTTAACTCTCCTCGAGTCCCTGCTTGCACTGTCCCTAAAGCTGCCGAATTATCCTTAACTTGACATAGTACTCAGTACCAGCACTCATAATTGCACCTTACCAAGCACCATGCAGGAACTCCTCATTCCTTGCAGTCACTACTGTAGGTAGTTGTCATGAATAGCCCATTTTTCGTGTTTAGAAAGTGAACAGAGAAATTAAATAACTTGCAAAGTCATGGAATTAATGGAGCTAGGATTCAATCCTAACCAATTTGGTTGCAAAGTCCATCAACTCTATTTAAAGAATGAGACAGCTTGGAAAAGATGTCTAAGAAATATTAAATATAATGAGAAACTCACAAAGAAGAAGTATAGTCTGTTGCCTTTTTAATAAAGATTATATACATATCCATTAACATATGGAGAGCCAAGTTTGAAGGGATATTCACAGGGCTGTTTACTTGAGAGATTTTAAGGTAGGACTCTCATTTCCTACTTCACATATATCTGTGATATTGAGATTTTATAAATATGTATCTTAGAAAACAGCAAAAATAGTTCTTTAAACTATCAACATATAACTGGGAGAATAAAAGTTATAAATTATGTTATCAACATATGTAGCATCATTTCCAAGGTCACAAGTGCTGGCAGTCAATTTGGCCTTTATTTTTAACAATGTAGCAATAAATTATATCACTTGGAATTTTCATACTATGGACAGTAATTATCGCAGCCTGTTTTTTTTTTTTAAAGATTTATTTATTTATGCATACAAGAACTGGGGTACAGGCCAGAGGCATGGGGGCTGGGAGGATCCACCAGAGACAGATTGGGGAACAGAACAGGCAGATTGACTGAAATACACTGCTGTGGGGAGCAGCAGGTGAGTCAGGAGAGGACTGCTGCACCATGAGCGTTACTCCCTGGCTGGGGATCTAACTCGTGCTGCAGTGGCTGTGGATTGCTTCATAGGTTGTGTCTTCACCCCTTGCACCACCAGGGAGGCCCCTATTGCAGCCTGTTTTGGGGGAAGGATAATGTTCTATGATAAAAAGAATGCTACAACACTGAGCTTTTCCCTTGTAAAGGAAAGTTTTTCAAGTGACTTGTCTTATAGCTAATGTATAAAAGCACTGCTTTATCAATAGAGCTATACTCAATTTTTATTTCACCTTCACTATATAAGAACACAAATGTTTATGCTTTTAAAAATTTTTAAGGGGCCTCTCTGGTGGCGCAGCGGGTTGAGCGCAGCACTGTGAAGCTGGCCTGTACCCCAGCTCCTGTATAAAAATAAATAAATCTTAAAAAAATTTTTTTTTAGGGAAGGAAGATTATCAGGACCTTCTAATCAATAAAACACTATACTCTTTTTTCCCTTAAAAAGCTACTTATGTAGGTATACATTGCACCAAGGCTCTTAAGGAGAGAAAAATAACTGCATTTTATTCAAACGTTACAAATGATATTTGATACACTGCTGGGCTAAACACAGGGTTTGGGCTGGCTCTTGCTTTGCTTCTTGCATTTCGGCATTGAAAAAAAAATCAGTCATGGGTAATGCTTTCAAAAATTCTAACCAAAGCTTTGCTTATGGATATCATATGATTTAAAAAGTAATAAAGAACATTCCCTGTAATCAAGGGTGAGTCAAGGAAAATGGCATCTAAGGGAGTAAGTCAGCCAAATGAAAACTTGACCCAACACCAAGCTCATTGTCAGAATCACAGCTGCCACATCAACCAATGAGACCTGAAAGGGAGACAGCCAGGAAGTCAGGTGCCCAGGCTGGAAAGAGTCTGTTCCAGACCCATTGGCAGTTGGCCCTTCAGCTGCTGTACAACCCCAGTGTGGGCCCAGGGGTGTTGGATCCGGTTTTGGACCACAGGAGGGGAGTGACGTGAAGTACAAGCAATATTGTCAACAGCAAGATCGTCAAGTTAGTACAGATAATATATTCATAGGGAAGAAATATTGTTTTGCTCTTTGGGTTCTGTAGGGAAGCAGGGCCCAGGGAGAATGCATGTAGCAACTCGGAAGGCATAATTTACTCCTCTGCTCATAGAAATTGTTGATGGTCGTTCAGTTCCGTTTCCCTTTAATTTTTCAGTCCTGCAGGTAGCATGTCTAAGTAAGGTCTTGCATAATAGAGAGAGAAGTGAATGCCAGGTTTTAAGGGAGGTATGGTGAGCAGGGACATGATACTCCAATTTTAAAAAGAAAATGGATTTTTTGATTTGGCACTATTAACAGAGAGCTGTCATGTTCCCTTCCTTCAACAGAGAAACTAAGTGACCCAAAATAGAACATAAATGACCCTTGCTGTGATTAGCAACTCATTGTATTTGTTTAGTGTCAAGAATGCTGTTAGTATCTAATAAAAATTTATAATCATACATCACCTTCACAAACAAAATTGAATAAACAGAGAATGCGTCTTTATGACCAGTCACCTTAGAATGCCTTTGAGGCTAGGGAGTGTCCTGCTTGCACAGAGCAGGCATCTTGTCAGTGCTGAAAACAGAGTGTGACTTGGTGAATATTGAGCTCATTTTTGCAGTCTGTACCCCTCCCCAGTCGGCTTGTATGGCCTCCAGATCTATATTACTATACTCTTAATTTTGGTTACTATACTCTTAATTTTGGTGCTGAGACTTTGCATCACAACTTTATGAAAACGTTCCTTATTCATAAATGTTAGTCCACTGTAGTGGGCAGCATCTAGTATGGGACCCGGAATGTAGTTTGTTCTCACTATAGGATCATTGGCTTTACTAATGGTCACTGGGGGGCCTCCCTGGTGGTGCAAGGCGTTAAGACACAGCACTGTGAGGCTACCCGCAGCCACTGTAGCGCGTGTTCGATCCCCCGCCAGGAAGGTGACCACATGGCGCAATCAGACCTCTCTTGACTCGCCCACTGCTCCCCTCAGCAGTGTAATTCAGTCAGTCTGCCTGTTCTGTTCCCCACTCTGTCTCTGGTGAATCCTCTCACCCCCCACACCTCTGGCCTATACCCCAGTACTTGTATGTACAAATAAATAAATCTTTAAAAAAAAATAATGGTCACTGGGAATTGTGAGGCATTCTAGGGTATCTGAAAGACATTCTATGTCCCCAACTCTTAATGCAAATACAGAAGGTACATGACAAGCACAGATGAAATATAATGGTAATATGCTAACACATACATAAATACAAAATTAGCATACACACTTGAATAAAGGACACATTCCTAGAAGCCAGAAGTCAGTTTTCCAGGATGGTTCTGATGAATTCTATGCTCCCCAGTGGATGATGATTTCAGAAAAAAACAAAAAACTAAGATCTTTAGGTCATGGGAACCCCCATGAAAGTCAGGGACATTCTCTTCACCTCAGAACTATGACTGGAGAAGGGGAAGAAGTCTGGCAAGCAGAAAACCCCACTTCTCAGATGCCCTAGTAAATCCTTTTATCTCTAAGTTCTCATTACTAAACAGGTTTTCTTAGATTCCTCATAAATAGTGGATAATTCTTTTGTTTTTGAAACTAAACTATAAAACTGGTTTTGACTAAAAAAAAGTACTAATGTGTTTATCAGTGAGGAGATGGATAGAATTTATGCTACTCACATTCATTAAACATTTAATATTGGTCAAGTAAGAGGTTAACTACTTTAGATGTATTATCTCATTTAATTTTCACTACAGCCTTAATGTAGGTGATATTATTTCATTTTTACAGATATGAAAATTGGGGCTCAACCTTGCTAATGCAAGGTTACTGGGGAGGAAAGTCAATATCTGCTGCCCCAAAATCTGGCTCAGTGGCACTTTATGAGGACATGCCGTGTGCTCGGAGCTTGATGTTTGCTTTCTGCCTGCCCCACCAAAAGCACAAGTTGAAATCCTAATGCTTGGTGTGATGGTGTTAGGAGGTAGGGCTTTTGGGAGATGTCTAAAAGTGCCCTTGTAGTGTGATTAGTGCCTTTATAAAAGGGACCCCAGTGTGTTCCCTAGCCTCTGCCACCAGGCAAAAACAGCAGAAGATGGTTGTCTATGAGCCAGAAGCAGGCCTTCACCAGACCTGCGAGAACTGTGAGAAATCAATGTCTGTTATTTAAAGGCTTTCCTGTTTATGGTATTTTGCTGTAACAGTCCAGACAGACTAAGAGAACATATGACAATCTGGAAGAGCGGGAATCTTTTTTTAAAAAAAGATTTATTTATTTATGCATACAAGAACTGGGGTGCAGGCCAGAGGTGCAGGGGGGTGAGAGGATTCACTAGAGTCAGAACAGAGAGCAGAACAGGCAGATTGACTGAAATAAACTGCTGAGGGGAGCAGGCGAGTCAGGAGAGGTCTGCCGTGCCATGTGGGTCACCTCCCTGGCCGGGGATTGAACTAGTGCTGTGGTGACAATGGATATCTTCATAGTGCTGACACTTAACCTCTTGCACCACCAGGGAGGCCCCAAGTCCAGAAATCTTAAGTCATAAGTAGTGGAGTTCTGGAGCTTTGCTTGGGTATAACCACAGCTGCATACTTAGGACTCTGTTGAGAACTGAACTATCACCCCTGCAAATGTGTAACCTTTAGAGATCCAGTTATCCCTTTTCAATAGCCAGTGTCTGTAGTTATTGAAGGTTGCTATCTTCATGACCTTCTGTCCGTGACGGTACATCTCTTGCTACTTGTCTTTGCTATGCTCTCTCTAGTCTCATTTTTTCCTTGGGCTTCTGACCAATCCAAGCTTCCTTTGGAAGATGTCTCATTCACAGCTTTATTTCTGCATGAATGCCTCTCTGTCTCACAACCTCTCTCTGCAGGAGCTCCTTGTCTGTGGTCTAGAATTCACAGTCCTCTGAGGCACGACTGGGAGATCAGACCATTTTGCATGCAGTCATGCGCTTGGGAGCAGTATCTTCTGGCAACTTCAGACAATCAGGCCCTGAAAGGAAATAACAGTCTTTGGAGAAAGCACTGATCTCAAATTGAATCATCATGGGCAGGTGTGAGAGTTAATTTAATCTATTAGCTGGTACCCAGTTTTTGGTCAAACACCAGTCTAGCTATTGCTGTGAACATATGTTTGAGATGTGATTAACATTTAAAGAGTATATTTTGAGTAAAGCAAATTACTCTTCACAATGTAAGTAGTCTTTGTCCAATCAGTTGGAAGCCTTAAAAAAGTGAGGTCCCCCTGGAAAGATGAAATTCTGCCACCCAGACTGCCTTCAGACTCAGGATGTAACATCAGCTCTTCCTTGGGTCTCCAGTCTGCCACCTGTCCTGCAGACTTCAGACTTGCTAGCCCCCACAATTGTGTGAGCCAGTTCATTAAAATGAATGTATGTTTATATACACGTCCCCTTGTTACATTTCTCTAGAGAACCCTAATAGGCCAGAGTAGTAAGTTCATAAAGACAGTAACCCCTGATGAGAAAAGACATTGTGTTCAATATAATGAGATGATAAGAGTGGAAACTAACTAGTTGATCTGAGAAATGAGTGACAGGACTAAGAATATCTTAAATAAATAAACATGAGATAGTTTTGAATTGGCACATGGAATATCAGACAGTCAATCATAAGAAAAGTTTCATTATATCACAAGTTAGTGTATCCAGTGAGACAAAAACATTTAGAATGGCTAAGCCCAATTTCAGGTTAGCGATAGGGCTGGAAAAATTAGTTTTATTCAGCATCTCCTTTTAAGCACTTGATCTCATTTAAATATCACAATATCCTGCCAAGTTGTACCCTCAGATTGCAGGAGATGGTTACTCCGAAGGTAAGTGATGGCCTTTCTTCTTGACTGCAGATACTCACAGAGTTACTTGTTACTTGTTCAGATGGATGGAATTTGCTTGATCCTCAGGACATTGGTGCATGCTATATCCTCTGTAGACCCTGGTCCATATCTTTTAAGTTGCAGCATGAATGTTATTTTTAGAGACTCCTTTTCTGCTCTCACTTGTGCTGAATCAGGACCACTTATCCTGAATCACCATCTCCCGGCATGCTTTTCTTCATAGCACACATAATTATGTGTGCAATAATTTCTTTAATTCAGTCTTCTAAAGTAGACTAAAAGTTGCAAGAGGACAAGAACTGCATTTCTTGTGTTTCATTTTACCTCCAGGGCCCATGTAGTACTTAGAATGTGGTAGTGAATATGTATTGAATGAAGTAAATTGAAAGAATTTTAAGCCAAGTCTGTCTGAGGTCACAACTCGTGCTCTCTCCCATTATACCATATGACTTTCTGACTTTTTCCAACTAAAACATTACACATTTCTAACACTTTTTGAAATAGGAAAACATTCGGACACCTGATCCAACCTCTGCCCCAGCTCAAACTTTGGCTAAAAGGAAATCCATTTTTTAAACAACCCCTCAATGGAATTCACCATCTCTGAGTACAAAACCTTGGAATGTGGTATGGCTTTTAGCTACCTCTCTTTTAGCCCTGCAAAGCACATTTTAAACATATATACAAAATGTGTGAGAGCAATTTTTTGATCCACACCGCTTTAAAGGAGCTATTAAAGCAAGAACCTCAAATATTTCGTGAACAAATATTGATTAGCACTTGAAAAATAAGAAACATACCAATATATAAAAATGTTCTTAATGAATCTAAGTGATCCTGTGTTTTTAAAGAAATTTTCAGCAAAACATACCCAAACTCTAGTAGCATGTTTCTTTATGATGAATGTTATGTATATCTATTTTTTTATATAAAGAGACAGAACATATATACTATTCAGCATCATATTGTGTCTTGGAAGATTCTCTAGGACCTCCCTTCTCATACCATTACACCTAGACAGCTGAACTTCACTAATTTAAGTATAGCCATTAGTGCCTTAATTCTGCCACTGCTGTTGGCCCTCCAGCAAAAAGCAGTAAGCTAGAAGTTAAAGTGTGTAAAATCAAAGATCACATACTTTATACGTTTTGTTTGCCCTGCCCATTTATTAAAGTGTTTATTCAGATTTTGGAAGATTTCTGCTTCAGATGTTTCATTACATTTGTACCATCTTGTCAAGAAACTTTAAAAAAATATTCATGTGTTTAAAATTCTGTTTCAAGTTTGTATAATCCATGTCTAGTTACCCCAGTGGTGTATGTGTTTTCCTAACAAATTTGAAATCTTACATTGCATAGAAGTGCATATAGAATTCAGAAATCCACTTTACTTTGGTAAACTCACATTTTAATTGTCTAATTTTATGACTCATCACTAATGCTAAATATCACTCTGTGTACACACAATGAAACCTCATTTGATAATCCTTATCAGTTAAGAATTTGCTCAGCTGGAAATTACAGAAAACCAAAAACTTGGCTTAAACAAATAGGTGTTTCATTATCTCTTTGAACAAAATGTCTGGACATAGGTCGCTGCTGTCCTTGGGTCAGCAGTTCAACAATGTCAGGACAGATTTCAATATAATTCTGAGCTGTATTGGCTTCCAGGTGCACGATGGTGGTTATAGGACTAGACATCAAGAAAGCAAAGGTTTTTCCAGAAATCCATATTAGCCTGGCAACTATATCTCACTGGCTAGATCTGTATCTTAACTCCTAGAATCAAGGGAATCAGGAAAGTATTGAAGTGGGCATAATGCCAACTTGATCAAAACTGATATTCTCTGTGTGAGGAGGAAAGGAAAGGAAATGAAGGATATTGGAGGAGAGTCAGTTGATGGTACTTGCTACAGAATCCTTAAAAAAAAAAAAGGCCTTTCCCTGATTATTGATAATAGTAAAATGAATGAAGTCCAGTTGTCTAGTGCAGGGATTTATGAGGGCAGGGGACAGGTCCTCCAGTGCCTTTCCCTCTTCTGTCACTAGCTCATAGAACAGCGGTCTATTTTGTTGTTGTTGTAATAAACCTTAACACTCACTTACTCTGATGGAAAGAGACTTAAAAGGGTTAGATGAATTATTAATAAATAACTTTAAAATCCCAAAATAAATGGCTGATCTAGAACAAAATCACAAATTTCCTGATTTAGTCCAATGACCCTTCCTGTGTACCATAGTCTTTTTTATTTATTTTTCTGCCTCTTGTTTCTGCATAACTTGTCTTAAGTCAACATTTATAATTGTGATTATACTGAACCCTCTCAAATTTTTTTACACTCTACATTGTGAATTCCTTCTTTTTCAAGTAGAATCCTTCAAAGAACTATTTCCAAGTCTTCCTTACAACTAGTTATAGAAACATAAAGATAGGCTAATAAGTGCTTGTGCCAATTCCACATATCTTTGCTGTGATTAATAAAATATTTGAACTCTCTACAATTTAAATTACATTTATGATTTCTATTTACCATATCTTACTTTGTTGTTTTTCCCTATTTTTTTTAGGTCAATAGTCTTATCTTTTTTTCATTAAATGGGAATTATAAATTCTATTTCTATTTTCCAGTGGTGCTCATAAGATTTTAACAAGCGTGCTTGATCTAGTTTCAATACATTATTTTGCTTCTCATTTGTTTTTTCCCCCTTAACTAAGTCCTTGTATTTTACCACTATACTTAGGTTTATCAATTTACCAATTTCTTTGAGCACCATTGTTTTTACTTCTCCTGCCTTCTGGTTCCATTTTTTTTAAGATTTAATTATTTATGCCTACAAGAGCTGGGGTACAGGCCAGAGATACAGGGGTGGGGAGGGTGAGAGGATTCACCAGGTTGGGGGTGGGGACAGTGAGAGGATTCACCAGAGACAGAGTGGGGAACAGAACAGGCAGACTGATTGAAATACACTGCTGAGGGGAGCAGCAGGCAAGACAGAAGAGGTCTGCTGCACTGCGTGGGTTGCTCCCTGGCTAGCCAGGTTGCTGCAGAGGCTGCTAATTTCTTCATAGTGCGGTGCTTAACCCCTTGTGCAACCAGGGAGGCCCTTCCTTCTGGTTCCATTTTCATCTTCTTAAAGTACATCCTTTGTTGTTTCCTTCATTAAGAAATCTAAGGATGGCAATCTATTAGCTTCTATCAAAAATCCCTTTATCATTTTAAATCTTTAATTATAATTGATTGGTGTATAAAATTCTAAATCAATAGTTACTAATCTTTTGGAGGAAAAAGATTTCCACTGGTTCTGTTATAGGACAGGGAGAGGGTCAGCCCAAGCCCCGCAAACCTGCCTATTCTAAATGGGTTCTGCCATCCGCCGCATCAACACAAAACATAGGAGACTTTAATGGGAAGGAACTTTAATAAAACTAGGAAACAATACAGGTGAGGCAAAGAGTCTAGTTTCTAAATGAAGCACCCAAAGTTACCCGTCCCCTCGTGGGTAAAAGTCCATCCAAATGGGATTGGCCCAGAACAAGGCCCCAAAGCCTGCTACAAGTCTAAAGCATCTTCCAGTGGGGACCCACAGAAAAGGGTCACAAACAACTGGACAAGCCCGGAAGGAAAAGAGCAAAATCAACATCAAGATAAAAGCTGCCATTGTCACCTCCCCACGGGTCTCACCCACATCTGTGTCACCCAGTCCACGACCAAAAGACAAGCGCAGTTTCTTCACATGTCTCTAGGCTCCATGCGCCTCCTCCAGGTCTCCTGGCTCCATGCTGCTTCCTTCCTCAGTCTCTTCTGCAGCTTCTCCTCTTCCTGCTCAGCTCCACCCTCCCTTGGGAGGGGCAGGGAACCTCCCCCTTTCCTGGGGACCACCCTGTTACAGTTCTATTTTTATTAATGAAAAATCTGTTTCATCTAATTGTTATACTTCATGTATTCTGAGTTTTCTTTTTAGTTTCTTTTAAAATATATAATTTTTTAACTTCAGCATTATTTATTTTTACTGTTTTGTGTCTAGATATGGATTTATTTTCAATTATTTTATCCCTCTATAAATTTTACTAGATATTGTTTGGCAATCTCATTCTTTCCTTCATGTCTCTTAGCATTAAATATTTGCATTTAGTCTCCTCTTTTCTTTTCTAATTGGAGATAATTTCCTTTGATATATTTTCCAATTCAGCCATTAGCTCTTTAGCTCTTCCACTGAGGATTCCCATTTAAATGAACATATTTCCATTTCTGCAAGTTTATATGGTTATTTTTAAAATCTGCCTCTCCCTTTCCCCCCAATTTTATAGTTATTCCTTCTGTTATTGCTTTTACCATTCTAAATATTCTTACTTTATATTTTCTTCCAGATTGTTATACTATATTAAGTTTATCAGGGTATCAAGCTCTCTGGCAACTATATATCCCTGACTCCTGTTGAGGAAAATTGTTTCCTGTGAGGCTGATCATTTTTTTATTGTGACCTTCTTTTTTCAACTGTAGGATTCTTGGGTAACCAAGATTGTGTCAGTATCCTTAAACATAATTTGGAGTTTGCTTTTATCAAGTCCATCTCATTTGTTTGTGTATTAAGTTATTTATTTGAGATTTTTAAGTAACTCAATATAAATATATACACTACAATGCATAAGGTACATTTTGGGGGGTTTAGTATTTGCTAAGAATGTTTTTCTATAAATGATTATTTAATTTGGTAAATCAATTAAGTGAGGGAAATTAACTCATTCAAGATCTGAAGCATTAGAAAAATCCAGAGTTAAACTTCATGCCCACATCTGTGTCTTTTCACCAAAAACTAGGGCAGGATTAGAAAGGTCATTCTCCACTCTCTGTGTGGAATGTAGGACAGATGCTCCTGTTTCTTTCTTCTTTTCTTTGCCCCTAATTACATCACTGATTAGTGTAGGACAAAAGAAAATGCACAGAAGAGAAGTCTGACAAGATGGAGAAGGAAATGACTGGGGGAAAAGAAGATGATTCATTTATAAGCTCTTTGTCCTCTAGAAAAGTAACAGACCTCCTAAGAGGAGAATCTCATGTCTGTGGGGACAACTTGGACCTTGAAGAAAGTGTCACCCAGAGGTGAAAGCATTTTCAGACCTCCCTACCTCAGCAAGGCACACAAAAAAAGCCATAAAAGGTTTTTAATTCTTCCTCCTTTCATTCACACTATTATATATTGGTCTGTCCAATATTGCCCTTTAAAACCAAGCCACTTGGAGCAATGAATTGAATAGCCAATGCTTCCTGAGCATCTATGCAAGTGCATGGGATTCCATATCATGTTTGTGTAAGAATGAACACAACTTATATAGGGCTTTCTGTGTCAATCATAGCCCCCCCCCCCAAAAAAAAACAAACCAAAATGGTATTATACAGCAATTAAAAAACTAAAAACTAAATGAATACTATTTTACCACCATCAATGCTGAAAATCATGTCTCCATATTACTAGTAGTAGAATGAAGTTCCTGCCAGGTATATGGTAAGGTAAACTGATCTTGTCATTTAACCTCAAAAAACCAGAAGCAACTTCCTATTAAAAAATTTTTTTTTTAATTCATGACAGTTTTTAATTCATGATTCCCAACATAGACTTCTTTTTTAGCGGTAGAAATAAAGGTCATTTTGAATCTCGAAATCCTAGTTTAGTGTTATATTGAATCAACTGTTGATAAACCCATTATTTAAAATTGTCTATTCCAATTAGGGGCAAGTTTGGAGTTTTCAGTCAGGAATGAATGTTTCTTTTGAGTTCTCTCATAGGTGCACGTAAAGCCTGCTAAACACTTCAGAGCACGGGTGAACCTCCCTCTACAAATCTTAAATTGCCCAGGCTTTTGAACTCCCTTTCTTTTAAAGCTACCTCGGTTAAAAATTAAGCCCCTACAGTGAAGGGCACCTGTATTTGCTTGCCCTATTATGCAGCTATACTGAAATGCTTTACAGCTGTCTAAATTAGCATAATTAAATCCACATCAATTAAAAACCTCAATCACCTCTCTCCCCTTCACATGTAGATGGTGACATTTGTCTAAGGTGGGAAGTAACAAAGGAACTTTTTAACAGTTGAAGATCTTGCTGAAAAGGAGGGTAATAGGATTGGTCTATTGTCCCTGGTTCACCTTAACACTAGAAGCAGTGGTCAATGAAAGCAGTTTGGCCAAAGCAGTATGCAGTTTGCATTTCAATGCCCTTGGCGTGCAGGGCTGTCCATTAAAGATGTGCATTTTACAACAGGCCTCTCCTTCCCTTGCTCTTTATCCTTTAATAATGAGGGTAAACAAAGCACCATTATGACTTTGGGGGTGGTGGTTGTTTTTAAACTGGGGAAGCCTGGTGACCTTAGGATTGTGACAAAACTACACCGTGTGGTGCTGGCAAGGAACATTCCTGGAGATGAAAACTGACGTGGGGTCCAGGGGTTAATTTCTGGAACAGACAAATTTGCATACAAATGAAAAATGATGGGATTTCCGTTCTCCTAAATTTTCAATGTCATCAGCATCAAACAGCAGCCCTGCTCCCTTGCTGTTTGAAGAATATTCATTGCTTTGGAAGAAGGGGCACCTTGTTTGGTGTTCAGCTCAATGCAGGTCAATGACTTTATTTGTGTAACTTCATCTGGAGCATGAGTTTGTGGTGCATCTTTGTAATTCTTCCAAATATGGTTTGAATGATGTTCATTTTTACAAACATAAGTGTTTGGAGTAAACATGGAGTGCCATGTGGTTGACTACTTTGCCCATATACCTTTTTCTCCCTCATGAGATGTTTAACCTGAACTTTCGTTTTTGCAACACCGCAGAGCATGACAACTGATCTGTGTTACAAGTGACTAGATATGAGAGAAGGGGCATAACAATACTGAGTCCTTTCTCCAAAGCACATGCTATTTTTTTAATTCTTATTCTGACTTAGTTATTTGCTTCTCCCTCATGTTTAAAGACAATTTTTTTTTTGGTTCATACAGAGAATCCCATGTCCATTGACGTCGTTTTTTAGGTCAGTGGGTTTGGAGTGCGGGATCCAGAGTTCCTGTTTTAGCGACACGCGGCGAGTTTCCCAGGCGTCTTTCTCCACGAGGCACAGATGTTAGTTATATTTAAAGAACCGTTTTATTAGGGAAAGGGACAAGAGAGTAAAAGACACTTGTATAGACACAAGCGGGCAGAAAGAGCTGCCCTGTAAGGGGCAGGTTTGCTGAGAGAGGCCTGCATGGTTGCAGACAGGCAGCCTTGAGGAGAGCGGCCTCCGCTGAGGGAGGTCAGTGAAGAGAAGTCCTGGCAGGTACAGGTCAAGGGCAGGCAGGAGGCTGCTGCCCTGCAGAGGGAGAGGGTTGGTGAAAGGAAGCACCTAAATAGTCACAGGTGGGCAGAAAGACTGCCCCGTTGCAGGAGCAGCATTAGGTTTTATTATCTTCAGGGAGGGGCTCATCTTTGTGGGTGGATGTGGTGTCGTTTTTTGTGGAGTTGCGGGTCCTTGGGTTTACTCTGGGAGAGGTTTCGCCAGAGCTCCCGCTTCGGGGGCATGCGGTGAGTTTCTCCACGAGGCAGAGACAGTAGTGATTTTTAAGGACAAATTTATTAGATAAGGGATAGGATAGTAAAAGACACTTGCATAGACACAAGCGGGCAGGAAGAGCTGCCCCTTAGTGGGGGGCAGCGTGAGGTTTTATCCTCTTCTTTTGTTGGGGAGGGGCTCATCTCTGCGAGTGGTCAGATTGTTAGATTTTTGCCAATTTTGGACAACTATTCAAAATCAGGAAGGGACCAGAGATTCCAGGGTGGGGAGCAGAGATTCCAGGGTGAGCCCAATTTCTCTATCTTTACCCTCAGGTCTGTGCTCCACTCCCTATGGCATCTGATCTTGCTTGGGCCTTATGACTCGTGATAAGGCACTGGTGCCTAAGGGTCATGACCTCTAAGTTAGGCCAATGGCCCTGTTATTTCATTCTACCCCCACCTCCTTGTGAGTCAGGTTCTGGTCTTGGGGCGCCTCCTTTCCAGTCTTTCTATTCTTGTCCTCCATCAGATGGTCTGTGCTCCTGACTCTCCCTATAGCAGTTGATAGTTTCTTGTATTAAGCCTCCTGATCTGGGCATTGATGCCTAAGGGTCTTGGTTTCTATAGCTGGGTTAATGGCTTATGCTAATCTCTTCTACCCCCACCTCCTTGTGTGAGTTAGGTTCTTGACCTTGTATCTCCTTTCCAGTTCTTCTATTCTTATCCTCCATCACCCACTATCCACCCCTCCCCCATGTAGTTTTTGGAGTCAGTGGGTTTGGAGTGCAGGGTCCTTGGGCTCACTCTGGGGAAGATGTCACCAGAGCTCCTGTTTCAACGGCACGCAACGAGTTTCCTGGGTGAGATTCTACACGAGACAGAGATGTTAGCTATATTCAAAGAGCAGGTTTATTATAAAAAGGGAACAGAAGAATAAAGGACACTTGCTTAGGCACAAGCTGGCAGAAAGAGCTGCCCTGAAAGGGACAGGTTTGCTGAGAGAGGCCTGCATGGTTGCAGACAGGCAGCCTTGAGGAGAGCGGCCTCTGCTGAGGGAGGTCAGTGACGAGAAACCCCGGCAGGTACTGGTCACCAGCAGGCAGGAGGCTGCTGCCCTGCAGAGGGAGGGAATTTGTGAAAAGGAAGCACCTGCATAGGCACAGGTGGGCAGAAGGACTGCTGCCCCGTGCCAACGCAGAACCTGCTCTGATATAGTCTTATCTTCGGGAGGGGCTCACTCCTTTGTGGAGTGGCCT
Organism: Talpa occidentalis; assembly: GCF_014898055.3. NCBI lineage: Eukaryota > Metazoa > Chordata > Mammalia > Eulipotyphla > Talpidae > Talpa > Talpa occidentalis. Next base: position 79,593,787 of record NW_023603184.1, on the reverse strand, counting down.
GTTTGCTGTTGATTTTGGATAACTATGCAGAATCCAAAAGGGACTAGAGATTCCACAATGGGCCCAATCTCTCTGTCTTTACTCTCAGGTCTGTGCTCTCCACAACGCTCCCTACAGCAGTCTGATACCTGCTTGGGTCTTACGCCTTGTGATAAGTCACTGGCTCCTAAGGATCTTGCTTTCTACAGCTGGGTTAGTGGTTATGTTGTTTTCCCTCCACCCTCTGTGTGAGTCAGGTTCTGGTCTTGTGATGCCTCCTTTTGGTTTTTCATTCTTTCCTCCATCACTCCCAGTGGTACATTTGATGCAACTGGTGAACATACACATCACATCACCCCAAGTCTGTAGTTTACTTTAATGTTCACGCTTGGAGTTGTACATTCCATGGTTTTGGAAAAATGTGTAATGAAACGTATTCATCATTATAGTTTTAGCCATCAAATTGATATCAATAATGAGGGTATCATATAGTTTCATTGCCCTAAAAATCCTCTGTGTTCTGCTTATTTATCCCTCCTGCTCCCAAGCTCTGTCAATCACAGATCTTCTTACTGTGTCTATAGCTTTGCCTTTCCCAGAATGTCAGAGAGTTGGAATCATACAGTTTATAGCCTGTTCAGATTGGCTTTTTTCACATAGTAATATGCACTGAAGTTTCCTTTGTGTCTTTTTAGCTTGATAGCTCATTTTTTTGAGCACTGAATAACATTCCACTGTCTGGATGTACCACAATTTATCCATCCACGTATCTACTGAAGGATATCTTGGTTACTTCCCTTATGTGCTTTTTTGATAACATAATTTGTACCAGTTCATTTTTATGTCAGGAAAATACGTGCATAGAAAGAAACAAAAAGTTTTTCAGCATCTCAGTTCCCAGAGATATTGCCAGTTAAAATTTTAGTTTTATTCTTCCTCACCCCTGTTCTGTGCTCTCGTGTCTTGAAATTGTCAGTCTGCTGAATGCAGGGCTGTGGTCTGATGCCAAAGGGAGCCGGTCCTCGTTGGCTAAGGCGACTTGGGAGGAAATCCTCCTAGTGTTACAGGACAACACTGATATGAAATGGGTTGCCTGACTGGATCCTCACCAGTGCGCTGACCATACTTTCCCCCTAACACTAGGGCATGCCTTCTTGTGACTCAGAAAACCTCCCTCTTCCCCACTGAACCACTAGTGGTAGAGAAAACGCTCCTCCCCAAGCAACCTCCTGAAACCCTTCAGTTTTCCCTTTTATAAAATACAGATTGCTCCTGATGCTATTTCTAGCTGCAGCTGTAAATGAATGATTGTTAAAGTACATCAAAATTCTTAAGTTTTAGGACAATATTGAAGTGGTTGCATTTGTGTAGTGAAGTATAAATCTTCCCTCAGTTCCTCAATTTTGCTCCACATGCCTTGGTGGACAAGCCTTACTCTACAGGGACTTACGATTTGCCTGCGGCTTCTGTGGGGCATAGTTGGGGAGGTTTTATATTGGGTCTTTGAATGCTCTTCAGTACTTTACTTCTCTCTAATAGGTGAGTCATAGAGCAAGCAAATAGCTCCTAGGTCAGAAGAGCATAGGAAAAAGCCTGGAGGAATAAGGGAGTCTCCAGAGTAAAAAGCAGCAAATTCCAAGGACTAACAGGACATTTCTGGACAAGAGGATAAAGAAAAAGGACTCTGAAGGAGGGAGGAGCAGGGAGAGGAAGAACTAGAGACAAAATAAGGCTGGGGGAAGGGTGTGATGGGGGGCGGAGAGGGTGTGCAATTGTATGGGCAATATAACCAAAGTGAAAATGCAATCATTGTGCAAAGATGAAAAATGATGTAAGAATTATATAAAATAAAATATTTTAAAAATTAAAAAAAAAAAAAAAAGAAAGAAAAAGGACTCTGAGATCAGGGCTGGGACACAAGACCTGCTTCTGGGCACACAGACATTAAGACAGAGTGAGTAAGGCCACCAGAGAACTAACCAATCACAAAGAGACTGAGGGGGCTTTAGAATAATTAGGGAAAGAAGGTGCATATTCCCTGAGGCACAACTCCACTTGGGCTTCCTTGCCCTTCCCTGGCCTGGTTCTGTTACAGAGCCACCCGATATAAAATGGGTTGCCTGACTGTGGGTCCTCACCCACACGCTTAAAGGGGACTTATTAATACTCAACTGCAGGCACACACAAGAGGTTAATAAAAGTTTTATTTACAAAAGAAAGGGAAAATGAAACAATGAGTAACTCAGGGAGAAAAAGAGGGAGATAAACACATAAATGCACCCCACCCTGTCCGCTGACCTGGAATCCCAATGGCATGCTGAGAGCTGGCCAAGAGCCAAGAGCCTTGAGGCCAAGAGTGGCCCACATGTCTGGTTTTATACCAAATATGGCTGCTTAACTCCGCCCTCAGGTCCCAGCAACCCTTCCTGTGGTGATGATGGGATTTGTTATTTCCAGTGTCTTGATGGCTTTGGTATGGAGTGGGCGTGGAGTCCACAAAACCTGTATGGAGTTTGCTCAGGACATCCTTTTCCCCTAAAAGTTCCACTGCCCTGGGAGTCCCGCTTTGTTTCTGTTCCTTTTCTCCTTAACAAACTTTTCCTTGTATCTATTTCTCTAAACAAATTTACCTCTTCTTGCTTGCTTGCCTGAGGGTCAGCTAAGTTCCTGCTGCGATTTCTTGAGTCGACAACCCACGGTGGTTTAGTGGCGGGGGCTCAGGACTGCCCCCACAGCCTGGGATCAATTCTTGGCCAGGTAAATAGAACCTGAAAATCTGAAATGATGGTAACATAGCACAGTGCCGCCTTAGTATTTGACACTGGTCTTTTGTCTATTTTTTCTTTCTGAACTTGTGTTTTTGGTTTTTTTTTTTAAGATTAATTTATTTATGCATGTAAGAACTAGGTATAGGCCAGAGGTGCCGGGCAGTGGTGGTGGGGGGAGGGGGGAAGAGAAGATTCACCAGAGACAGAGTGGGGAACATAACAGGCAGACTAACTGAAATACACTGCTGAGGGGAGCAGTGGGCAAGACAGGAGAGATCTGCTGCGCCATGTTGGTAGCTCCCTGGCTGGCCAGGTATCGAACTCCTGCTGCGGATAGCTTCATAACACTGTGCTTAACTCCTTGCGCCACCAGGCAGGCCCACTCTCTCTCTGAACTTGTGATAAGAAAGAAGAATGATGCATAAATGTGCTATAAAAGGAGAAGGTCCAACTTTCATGAAATCCTTAAGAAATCCTTTAGGCATTAGCACCAAGACAGTTCAATTTGTATGAAACTCTCTTTCCCTCTCTCTCTCTCTCTCTCTCTCTCTCTCTCTCTCTCTCTCTCTCTCTCTCACACACACACACACACACACTCTCTCTCTCTCTCTCTCTCTCTCTCACACACACACACACACACACACACACACACAGGGAATATTGGTAATAAAATCTGCTTTAACATGGATCTTCACGTGTCTATGTAGCCTGAATATACACATCTATGGTACAATAAGTAGCATTAACATATATCTGAGTTTATCAGAAATACCTTTAAGTTTTTCATTGATTAAGTTATTCATATTGTAATCATGACTTGCTGATAGGAAATTCTGACACACTCAACAATATATCTTAAAAGTCCAGAAGTCCTGTTTAGACAAGGAGTTTTATGTTGATTCTAGTCTGTTTTTACCTAGCCTCATGTAGCAAATATCACAAAGACATAATTAGAAAATTTGGTACAATATTTAGCCCTGGTCTCTGTGTGATGGAATTGTTTGACTGCTGAGTAACTGGAGCTTGTTTGCATCCCAGTGTGTAGTGAAAGGCAAACTTCAAAGAAAATATTATATCTACCAACTCCAGCTCCTGAGTGTCTTGGAAGTATAATACAGTAAGGCTTAAAACTCCCTGCTGTGGGAAGGGCAATTTGACACTGAAACTACTGTTAAATCACGATTGAAACACTGGCTTGCGAAAGAGTTCTTATTAGATAAATATAGTTAAAGCCTTAAAAGACAGCAGGAAAATACACCCAAGTCATAGGGGAAAAATGGGGGAGAAAAGTCTTTAAAGTTGGACAGTATGTGTTGACAAAATTTGGAGATTTTAAAGCATGTATCTACACATTTATTTTATAAATTGTACATAAGACTGGCTCCTTTTCCAGTGCAAAATCAAATATTTAGATTTGCAAAAACCTATGGAAGCCAGATTTTAGACAAAAAGGGATTTTTTTGTCAGACTGTCAGTCTCTGAATTTCATCACAATCTGTTCAGCTGTTTTTGTTGTAGGCAGGCGTAAAACGTACTGGGTAAGTGTGTGTTTGTATTTATTATTAAAATGGGGATGCTAAATCCTGCTTTCTAACAGTCTTCACATTCTCTAAGTCTGTGTCGGTCACAGAGGAGCAGATTCATGAAGTAGAGTATGAAAGTCACAGTTGGAGGGGGAGGCAGAGAAGGTACAAAGGCAAAAGCCCACAACCAGCACCTCTTTGCAAAATGGGGTTTTGGCCTTTCAAATAATCATCCTGATATTTCGTACTCAGTAACTTTTCCTGAACCTCTCTGTGCTGATTCTTGCCTTGAAGAGGGATGGGGAAATGATTTGCTGGTGACAGAGCTGTATGTTTTATTTAATTATAATTATGACTTTATGACCTTTCTCCCATCCTCTGCACTAATTTCACAGTAATAAATTGGGCTGACAGATTCGACAACCTTTAATGTTACCTGTGTGATTATATGCAAAGATTGCCTATAGAACCTATTACTTTATATATTAAAAGAATATTAGAATATTTAGCTGGAACTTATTATCTATACATGTATGATTACATGCAAAGACCAACTATAGAACTCATTATACATTAATAGAAGATAAAACTTAATATTAAAGCTAGAACTTGAGCCTCCAGGTGGGATATTATAATAAAAAAAGAAATCAGGGCCTCCCTGGTGGTGCAAAGGGTTAAGATGCAACCTATGAAGCTGTTGGCAGCCATTGCAGCATGAGTTCGATCCCCGGCCAGGGAGCTTCCCACATGGCACAGCAGACCTCTCCTAACTTACCGGCTGCTCCCCTCAGCAGTGTACTCCGGTCAATCTGCCTGTTTTGTTCCGCACTCTGTCTCTGGTGAATCCTCTCACCCCCCACACCACTGGCCTGTACCCCAGTTCTTTTTTTAAAGATTTATTTATTTATGCATACAAGAGGTACAGGCCAGCAATGCGGGGATGGGGGTGGGGGCGGTGAGAGGATCCACCAGAGACAGAGCGGGGAACAGAACAGGCAGACTGACTGAAATACACTGCTGAGGGGAGCAGAGGGCAAGACAGGAGAGGTCTGTTGCGCCATGTGTGTTGCTCCCTGGCAGGCCGGGGATCGAACTCGTGCTGATGAGGCTGTGGCTTGCTTCATAGTGCGGTGCTTAATCCTTTGCACCACCAGGGAGACCCTGTACCCCAGTTCTTGTATGCATAAATAAATACAAATCCTAAGAAAAAAAGAAAGAAATCAAACACAAAATCTTATTTAATCACATTTATTGAACTAATTCTTCCAGTGAGAGCTTTTTGATGGATGATACTTGGTATACTAGACATAGCGAGAAAAAATAAGATTTGAGCTGGTATTGGCAAATATCATAAGTAAATCTCTCTTTACAAATGAAGGACAATTCAGTAATTCCTAATCACGATGGATTATGACACAGTGTACATTTGAGGTCCATTTTCATATTTTAAGGACATACAATATTTATTTTGCCTTTAATTGAGCGTTTTAGTCTTCTCAGGTTACCATAATAAAATACTACAGGTTGACTAGCTTAAGAAACAGGTATTTATTTTAGCACAGTCTGGAGGCTGGAAGACTCAGATTGAGGTTGAGAATTATTGCAGAGAACATTACCTGCCAGGAGAGGACTCAAATAAGGAATCTTCTGATATCATTTCCAATTTTCAATTCTAAATGTCTATGCATTCAGTCATATTGGTAATACAATTTCATCCCTAAGAATGAATTGTGTGACATAGAGATGCCATTGAAAGATAGCAGGATTGGTTTCTGGTGAAATCTTACCTCCTTTCTTGCAGACAGTGCCTTCTTGCTGTGTCATTGCATAGATTTCTCTCTGTGCATGAAAAGAGAGAGACTCTCTGTTGTCTCTTCCTCTTCAAAAAGACACCAGTCCTACTGGATTAGTGCCGCATTCATAGAACCTCATTTAACCTTAATACCTCCTTAAAGGTCTACTTCCAAACACTGCCATGACTGTAGGCATTAGAGCTTTCAGTATAATTGGGAGTGGTAACACAATTCTGTCTAAAACACTGTGATAATACACAGATGCTCATGGAAACTCTAGATTTCTTTGCTTCTGGCTGGTTTTACATCAACTCAGTGTAAGACTAGTTCTCACATTCTGCTCAGTCTTCTTATCTGTGGTTTTTAAATGTTTCTGATTAATAACACATGGGGAAAATGAATGCCATGGTTCCATAAATGTGGTTTGATGCACAAATTACTTCTAAACAAAAGGCCTTTGGAGAAAAATAATCAGAAGAATTCTTGGAAGTTACAAAAGGTTGAAAATTGTTGCAGAGAAAATTAACTGCCAGGAGAGGTGGACTCAAATAAGGAATCTTCTGAGATCAATTCCAGTTTTCAAGTCTAAGTGTCTATGAATTTAGTCATATTGGTAATACAATTTCATCCCTAAGAATGAATTGTGTGACATAGAGATGCTGTTGAAAGATGGCAAAGTAATCTTCCCTCCAAAATTTTATTTTATTTTTATTTTTTAAAAAGATTTATTTATGTATGCATACAGGAGCTGGGGTACTGGCCAGAGGTGGGGGAGCGGGGGCTGAGGGGTGAGAGGATTCACCATAGACAGAGTGGGGAACAGAACAGGCAGATTGACTGAAATACACTGCTGAGGGGAGCAGCAGGCGAGTCAGGAGAGGTCTGCTGCGCCATGTGGGTAGCTCCCTGGCCGGCAGGGGGTCGAACTCTGCTGCAGTGGCTGCTGACAGCTGCATAGGTTGTGTCTTAACCCCTTGTGCCACCAGGGAGGCCCCCTCCAAAATTTTAAGGAAGCGAATGTTGCTGCTAATTTTCCCAAGAAGAATAAAAATTCCAAGCCTGGATGTACACGTGTGCAGAGGCTGGCTGGCGTGTGTCCTCTTTCTGGAGACGTGGTGAGACTACATTTTCCAGCTTCCTTTGGGTTAGGAAAATGTGATTAGGTCCTGCCCAGTGGGAAGTGGATGGAGTGATGTACAACACATACAGGACTGGTCATAAAATCTCTGTGATCTTTCAGGATTTCTCTTTCATTAGGAAGTGACAGTGGAGGCCAAGTATTTGCAAGCACATGATGCAAAGAACCTGGATCTCATAAGCAGCACTTGAAAGAACACCCAGAAAAACTCTGGCTTTTTGGGGGAACAAGAAATAAATTTTATGGTGCTAATCCAAGGGGATTTGTGGGTTGTTTGTTCCAGCAGTTAACATTAGTTGTTCTAACTAAAATAATATGGGAAATTTCAAAAATGTTGGCAGTGGCCTAATTCTTTTGTATTGAAACACACACATTTACCATACATACATACTATATACCATATATACCAATACATCCATGCCATATGTATATACACCATATAGCTATATATATTCATAGATTGAAGAAATGTTATACAAAAATAATTGCTGTTTGCCTTATCATTAAAACGAAAATGAAACGAATGTAGCTGCTTTCCTGTCATCATCCTTTTTTTCTCCATCACCAGCAAGATTCTGACCAGATCATTCCGAACCAGATATTCATTATTATTTTTCTCTAAGCACACCCACGTATCACAATAAGACTTTAGGCCTCCACCTGTTTCTGCCCATCTTTTAATACTATTAAACATTGGGCAGCACTTTTTAAAAACAAATTTAAATCCTGATCAGGTGCCACCTGCACTTTTCCTCTTCTTAAGATACATCCTGCTGAGGATTCTATATATATTCTATATATCCATTTGCTTGACAAAACCATTTTGCAGCTCAGGGATAACAAACAGGTTATATTTGATGTGTCTTCTCTAATGAGTTATTAGTGCTGCTGAAGAAACAGTTGTGAAGGACTCAGGCTTCCGAGCTCACTGGAAATGCCTTTGACTGTCAAGGGCCAGAGTGTGTGGAGCGGAGGTACCTGGGAACTATATTTGCCATTACTCACCTACAGTGTGTTTCTATTTCTATTTTTTTTTTGAAGATTTATACTATTTATTTATGCATACAAGAACTGGGGTACAGGCCAGAGGTGCAGGGGGTGAGAGGATTCCCAGAGACAGAGCAGGGAGCAGAACAACCAAAATATACTGCTGAGGGGAGCAGCAGGCAAAACAGGAGAGGTCTGCTGCACCATGTGGGTCACTTCCCTGGCCTGGGATAGAACTTGTGGGGCAGTGGCTGCCAATAGCTTCCTAGTGCTGAGACTTAACCCCTTGCACCACCTGGGAAGCCCCTACAGTGTGTTTCTAAATGTTACATCTCTGTATCCGTTTGTCTACCTCATATAGGTTCCAGTCTTATTAAAAATGTTAAACTCCCATGGAAGGCCATAATGCCTTTCCCAGTAAATACTGCTTGATTATGTAACAGTGTAGGTTGCCATTTTGGAGCTGTGTTCACCAGCTTAGACTTGTCAAAACTACTCTAATTTGCCTGATTCATCTCCTGTTTCCTGTGAAGGTGGTGCTGTATAAGATCTGGTATCTAGAATCTAGAGCTCACAGATACACTAATATATTCTGTGTCTTTTATCTGCTGATGGTGTTAGGAAGTGAACATTCTCATTACAGGATAGGAGTCTTTATTGTAACAAATTTTCTATAGTACAATGTAGTGCATCAAGTTTAAAATACATCTACACTTTGACCCAGTAATTTTGCTTTTGAGACTTTATCTTTAAAAATACAAATGGATATTTACAGATAATGATATCATTTGTAGACTTGTTTTTTTTTTTTTTTAAAGATTTATTTATTTATTCATAGAAGAACCAGAATACAGGCCAGATGTGCAGGAGGATGAGAGGATTTACCAGAGACAGAGCGGGGAACAGAACAGGCAGACTGACTGAAATACACTGCTGAGGGGAGCAGTGGGGGAGACAGGAGAGGTCTGCTGCGCCATGTGGGATTCTCGCCGAAAGGCTGGGATTGAACCCGCGCTGCAGAGGCTGCAGACAGCTTCACAGCTTGGCGCTCAACTGCCTATGCCACCAGGGAGGCCCTGTAGACTTGTTTTTAATAGCAATATCTATCATGAAAGGGGAGGTTAAATTAGTACTCTATTCCTGACATATTCATATAATATTTACATGATATATTCATATAATGGAACACTATACAGCCTTTGAATAAGATAAAGTAGGCCAATGTGGCAAGAAAAACTGTCCATAGTAGAATATTAGTGATGAATGCAGTTGAAGAGTATCAATTCATCTAGTATGTAGTTTAAAGACTAGTATATGGATTATTCTATCTAGTGTTTTCACAAATTGTTCTATAATATTAAAATATACCATGAATAAATAAATAAATACACATATCATGTTAAAAGAAGTTACACCTTTGGAATAGGATAGAAACAATGGGAAAGGCATAAAGTAGTTCTAATTATATATGTCTGTATTGTTCAATTTTTAAAACAAGTACATATTTCTTTTTATCAGCAAAAGCAATATAATTATTTTATTTTGAGCAGAAAAAAGAAACATTACAAGCTGGTAATTCCTATATTTTTCTTAAAGTAAAATAAAAATCCTAAATACATGAATTCAAAAAATGTTCTAGAAGATTAGACATCCTAACATATGTACATTTTGCAGTTTATCCTGAATTGTGGAAAAATAATCAAACCTGAAGAAAGTGCAAATGATAATGATCAACATTGGGAAGTTTAATTTTAATCCAAATTTGCATGGAAGTTAACATTTCTGGAAAATATTAGACAATCTATTAAATGATGACAAAATACAGTAAAAAGTAGAGAATTCAATCAAGAAGGTCAGTATATTTAGTGGGTGGCACAGCTATTGACTTTTACCTGTCTAGAATTTATTCTCCATTCCTTGTGTAACAAAGTAGTAACGTGGGTTGCCTGCCATTTTTAGGGGCTCAGTGTGCCCAGTCCTATCCTGGGTGGTGAGTAGGTATGGAATCCAGGGAATCCCCATCAATCTCCGGTCTAAGAATTGGACACAATTTTTTTTTTAACACAACTGCACAGGGAGTACTAGTCTTCTTGATCCCCAAGATACTAGTTTTGTTTTGTCTGTTTACTTTACTTAAAGCATAGTCACTCTTTCATTTAACAAGTATTTAAATGCCAAATACTGTGCCAAATAATAGTAAAATATCTCTTCTTTAATATTCTACTTAAAACCAATAATAATCAATCATAAGTCAGCAAACTTAGAGTATGTGAGACAATGATAAATGCTACAGAGAAAAAATAAAGGAGGGCAGGGAGACAGGCTGCTTCCCTGTTGGAGTGGGACTGATATTTTAAATAGGCAGTGAAGGAAGACCTCACTGAGAAAGTGAAGTGTGAGAAAAAAATGAAAGGAGGTGTGGGAGTGAGCCACAATGGAGAGCTGGGGAAAGACCCACATATGCAAAGATCTGAGGTGGGATTGTGCCCTGGGTCTTTAAGGAATGAATGAGTGGAGCAGAGGCAAGGAGAAAAGAATAGAAGGAGGTATGTTCTGATAGGTCTGGGGCGGAGAGTGGATTGCATAGGTCCTCCTTGGTTAGAGTAAAGATGTTGCCTTTGCCTCTGAGTGAGCCATTCAAAGGTTTAAGTAGAAGACTGACATTACTTAGCTACATTTGAACATGATCTACTCTGTTAGGTTGGAGATCTCCTGATGATGGGCAGGGACAGAAGCCTGGGGTCAGTTAGGAGGGAGATACCTGCATTCATCCAGGGGAGGGATGGGTAGCTTGGAAGAAGGTGATAGATCTTAAGGTTATGAGCGACAGAGGGATTCTGGGAATATTCTGTTCAGCTTTTCCTTTGAGTCTATGAACCACTTCATGTTCTTCCAATACATTATTTTTCTTCCTAAAGTTAGATAGCTTGGATTTTTATTCTTGCAAAGTAAAGAACCCCAACAGATTCAGGATGTCCACAAGTGATAAGGTAAATAATAATCTTTCACTAACTGTGATCTTGAGTAATTTAACCTATATTCACCTTATTTCTTCATCTGTAAACTAGTGAAATAACTATTTGCACCATAAAAAACTGTTGTTTTTATAGGTCAAATCAGTCCAATATTGACATTTTTAATGGCTCATCTCTGAACCTACATATTAGTAGTTGTGAGGATTAAATGAACTAATACATGTAATACACATAGAACATTGTAAGAAGGGTACCTATGCCTAGTTCATTGTAAGAGCCAGTGCTTCTGATCATCGCTCTTATTATCATCAGTGCTCTTCATTTCCAACATTCTTTCACATTTATTTTCTAATTTAGTCCCGTGACAGCCTCTTGGGATAGGCAGGGCAGACAACATCACTCACATGTTCGAAAGAGCTTTCTCCAGCACTTTAAAAGGTGTCTGTTCACACATCATGCCATTTGATTCTCAAAACAATCCCATGTGGAATGTAACACATGTATTCAAGTCTGCTTTGGTTATTTAAATTAACTAATGAAATAAAAAAATAAGTAATTTGTACATGTTTGATTTCCTCCCAATAGTTAGGCATAAAATTATATGCTACTCTCACATGGATATTTTAATTGATGACATACAAAAAAAGCAATGTTTGGATCTCTGTTGCAGCTCACAATGATCATGTCTGTCTTAAGAAATCCCTGCTTCCTAGGGGGAGATTTTGTACTCTGTCCTCCAGGCTCCATAGCTCTTTGCTCATATCTGTTAGATGATTTTTTTTTGTGAACAGTACGTACAGTATTGCAATATATTTGTGTTTTTCTTCTCTGCTTTGATTCCTAATTTATCTCTGATATCTCCATACCTACCATAGTATCAGGTCCAAAGTGGCTACTTAATAAATAGTTAAAAATTTAGCAAGGAACCAAGCAAAGAAATGAATTAATGATTATTCTTTTTGTCTTATTCACTAGGGAGCCAAAACTCTGGATATTGGTTTGACCAGTTCACACAACTGCTAACTGAATAAGCCAGGAGTCCAACCCAAGTTGCGCAGAACCACATGCAGAAAGCCATCAAGTGTGGCAGAAAGCTTCAGACCCAAAGGAAGCAGTAGGTGTGCTCAGCCTTGAATGTGCCTACCAGATGAAAACCCACCCAGATGGCATATCCAATTTAATCAACATCACCTGTGAGCCAAACTGAACAGTAAATGTTAAGACAGGATCACTAATAATGGGGACCTGGAATGTAGCCAGAATTAAAACAATGATCTGCTTAACAATCCCTCTGGGCTGGATGCATGTGGAGAATGGATAAATGCTGGATATCGAAACAGCTGTTCTATGGCAAACTGAAATGGGGCAATCATAGATAGCAAAGGGAGAAGAAACACTTGAAAGTTGTCTTAAATAAAGTAGCACTTTAAATAGTGTGTGACCTGGCTGTGGCCTTTTAAGAAGCAACCACCTCATACAAACCACCCTGGCACACATCTTTAGACAGCGAAGTAGCTTTTTGGTGATCATAGACTATAGAATTACAAAAGGCAATGACTACTGGTAATCATCAGTCTCCAATATACATAAAGAGTATTTGTCCCAGCGTCACCTTGTATTTGAATGCCTGTGCTCCAAATGAAAATAACATGTCATCACCTCTGAATTTTGCCTCCCAAACATGATCATTTCTCATGCACTTCTTTTAGGCATTGTAGAAACTACCCTGTGATTCTTTTTTTTTTTAAGATTTTTTTATTTATGCATACAAGAACTGAGGTGCAGGCCAGAGGGGTGTGTATGTATGTGTGTGTGTGTGGGGGGGGTTGTGAGAGGATTCACCAGAGACAGAGTGGGGAACAGAACAGGCAGTTTGACTGAAATACACTGCTGAGAGGAGCAGCGAGTGAGACAGGCAAGGTCTGCTGTCCCATGTGGGTAGCTCCCTGGCCTGGGATCGAATTTGTGTTGCAGTGGCTTTATAGTGCTGAGACTTAACCCCTTGCGCCACCATGGAGCCCATACCCTGTGATTCCTATACAGTCTATTGCCTGGTTATTTTAAGATTGTAATTATATAGTGTCTTCTCATCACAATGAAAAATTGCCTTAGATCAGAAACCAAAGTTGATTTTCAAAATATTTAGCAAGTAGATATAGGCATCGAGCAATCAGAATGCTGGTTTGATGCCCTCCCAGCTCGTACCTTGTTCTTTTGAGTCGATGACTTGACACTCAGTGGTGTAGTAGGAGTGCATATACACAGTGTTCTCAGAAAGGATTTCTTGATTGATTGACTCACCAGGTTCATTTTTATACTTGTCTATCATTTGGGGTAAGTCCCATATCACTGTGTAATTTATCATTCATACAATTGTATTAAAATTAGCTTGCCAATTACAGACCTAGGGCTAAATATAAACAGACAACCAAACAAGAAATCAGTTGTTTAAAAAAATCATCTATCCATCAGTCATGGAAATATACATACTCCACGTCAAGGGGATGTTGCTTGGGGATATAGAGATTGAAAAAACTGTGTTTACTCTCCAGGTTAATAGAAAATTTATTAATGCTGCCCTCAACTATAATATGATTGAATACTTTTAGAATAAGTTTAATGAAATGGTTATAACAACTGTATTATCCTGTCCAGGGTTAGTAAGTGTACTTGAATTTTATGTTCCTAAAAGTTGGGTCATCTCATTCAAACTTTCAGTATGGGCATTCCATCACAGCTTCCCTGAGAGAGGGCTAGCAACTTTGTTGGGCTATCCACAATATCATGGAGAGAGGCCATTGTCTTGTAAGGGAACCTACATGTTTTTAAGACAAAGAATTTTCACATTTTAAAAAAGCACTTTGCAAGATATACTACAAGTTTGAATCACCACATACTCTTTTCTAAATTATACATGAAGAATTTAGATAAACTGGATCTTAAGATCCAAAAGATTAATTTATAACTTCTTTGGCTATCAAATAAACTATGATTAACTCTCAAAATCCTCTGATTTTGGAATTTATATAGTAGGAGTGTTCAGAAAAAAAACAGGAAAAACGCATCCATTTTTGCTGGGTTATTTGATGCTAATCGGTAAATTGCTCATCTTCGGTTCATTTAGGGTATGGCAAAACTTTTAGCATTCCTTAACTATTTTGATGTGGCCAAACATTTATTGAGTATTTACTAAACTCTGACACTTGGGCAGGAAAGATACAGGACTATATAGATACAATTTCAACATTGAATTTACTTATAGTCAAATTAAGAAAGTCAGCTAGATATAAGAAACATAAAGTCTTCAGCACATGTGAGAATGCATGAGCAAGAATCAATTGGTGTTATGAAGAAAGAGGTACTAGGTTTCCCTATATGCCGGCCTTCACCCATCTAGCCAGTTCCAGTGAGAGAAAAAGCAAAACAAAACATGTAAATATCTTTTTCTCCTATGAGACAGCGCTCTCTGGGACACATACTAATACTCCCTGCATGTGGACTATTTTTAATTAGTGTGCTCTTCTATGTTCGTAGCTTTCTGATGGCTACTGTGGGATTCATTTAGTTGGTATGGATATGTTCCCGAAGAACCATATCAACTGGATTTCAGATAATTGATAAGATACTGATAGGTAAACTACTGAAAACCAGCTAAAGCAGTATAACTTAGCAATTTTTTTTTTTTGTGGGATCCTCGCCGGTGGACAGGGAACGAACTGGCACTGCAGAGGCTGTGGGCAGCCTCTCAGCCCAGCGCTCAACCACTGCACCACCAGGGGAGGCCCAACTTAGCAATTTTGATTTAGCTTTGAGGCTATTTTGATCTATATCCATCCGTGCATCTATAGCTATGTGCATCTATAGCTATGTCCTCTACACCTATCTCTATTACCTGTATTTATATCATCTATATCAATACTATAACCAAATCTTTCAATATCTGTTTCTGTCTATAGAAAGGCACCTCATCATTTAAAGAAAATATGGGTCCCAAGATCAGAGTGATCACAAACGCTTCCTACCACCACCATTCCAGTTTATTTATTTATTTTGAGTCTGCTCTCTATCTCCAAATTTTGACCAAAATAATTTCTATTGTCACTCTGACATTGGTGTTACTACCAATTGAACTTCAACTGTAAAGCAGCTTTATAAGAGCGTTGCAGAGTCACATTGCAGAGAACAGATGTCAAAATAAAGGTTCGCTTACTTGAAGCAACTTATATAAATAGAACATTCAGGTGTGTCTGTGACCACGCAAGGAACAGGAGAAATTGCATTTTGTGTAGTTGAGTGATACTAAGGACAGGCTCTTTCCTTGATATGCCAGCAGAGAAATTTTGTTAGCAGTATTCTGTGAACAAAACACTTAAGAGAATGTATGTATACAATAGTTTAAAAAAAAAGGGTTACTGACACAGATGCCAATTTGGTGGGGCATATGGAACATTTACACTTGCCTTTTTCTTTCTTTCTTGCTACAGCTGGTGCTGATTTAGTATGTGAAATTTTACTAGCAGGAGTGCTAATCAAGACCGAGATTCTGTAAGGATTCAGTCATTTATGTAGGGGAAACTATGGGTATCATTAAAAAGTAGAAGATCATCTTATGGAAAAGCATTATCATTATCAACCTCATTTTTAAACTAAACAGACACAATGGTACTGTAAGTATCACTTTAGCAGCCGAAAAAGTCAGAATGTTTTCCAGATAATGTTCTAAGAGGATTGCACCCACAGTTTAAAGTTGTGGTGGAGGGATGTTAAGGTTTGGTAGTGTCATGGTAAGGCAGGAGGGGAAACTATTTAACAGCTACTTGTTTGACTTCTTTGTGGAGCGGCTTAACAAAACTGCTTTTGGGAAACAGATTTGTAAGGCACAAAATTTAATGGTAATGATATAGACAGAGAATGCATTTTTATGAATTATTTGGGCTTGTTGAGGGATGGCGCTAAATGAGAGAGCTTTGATTTTCCCCTTATATTTTTGAATCAAATGTTTTGCAATATGAGACTTCATTTCAGATAATAATCGCACTGATCAGGCAGGGATTGAAAGAAAAATTAAATTTAAAAAAGCTTTCCCAAGTGGGAACAAAGGCATTGCCAGTACATTAAATATGTTGTACAGGTGGCTTGGTGGAGTTGGAGACCTGCACGGCAGCTACAAGACATCTGCTGCCTGAGGAAACTTGCAATGTGGCAAAGTGGTGTTTGTAGCTCCCCGTGGAAGAAAGCCAGCTGCCCAGGGCTTCGCTTCTGCAGATGAACGGGGAGTCTTGTTGGAGCTTCAGATGAAAGGGGGCATCATTCCCACCATCCTCTCCTTGAGAATTTAAAGGACCAGGAAGGCCTGCAGTGAAAAACCAGTTAGATGCTGTTGGACAGGTTGTAGATTCTCTTTCCAGTTTTCCCCAGGGTTATGCCAGTCAAAATAAGAGTAAGCACAAGCCTCCATCAAAGCATTTTATTCCACTTTCATGGTTAATTTTTATACCCCCTTGCAAGTTACTTCTTATTTTCACTACTCACGTCGTAAGGGTCTTCAGAAGAGATATTTGGAAAGCAAAACTGGTAAAATGCGAGCACCAAAATTTATTATTTTAAAATAATTAATGGTTATAAATGTTTTAGATATTGGTTTTGTTTAAAAAATAATTAAAATAAAAAAAAAAACAAATTAACAGGCAACTATTAATCAGAGACACTCTGCAGGGGACAGGAAGGGGGAGGGATCCAGACAGGGGAGGGAATGTGTTCTTACACATTGATGATGTACAGGTGAGTTGGTGGTAGAGATTTTATGGGGACTGTACCTGAGAGGAGAAAGCGTGCACTGTACAAAAAAGAAGAATGATGTAAAATATATATTAAATTAAATTAAATTAAAAAACTATGTTGGCATACACATGGCAACCCTGAAAATAATATATATAGTAGCTTATAAATACTAGTAACTACCATCTAATTAAAATTCATTTATTGACTATTATCACACATCAACCACTATTTTAAATGCATAAGGGACAAAGATTGTACAACACAAGCTACAGCCCTTGTTCAGAATCTAGAATATTTGAAATTTAATTAGTAGATTTCTTAATTATTTTATTTACTCAGACCTTAATAACATTTTTACTAGATGTATGGCCATCTGGGGTATCTGATTAAAATTTAAAAAGTTGAAGACCTCTTCTTACATACATGAAGAGAAATTTTAAAATAACTAAAACAAACTCCTACTTTTCCTTTCCATCAAATACCACTTCTACCTACACTAATGCATAAGAAATGAAATTTCAATAAAGAAATGAAAAAAGGAATCTATATAATGAGATATTTGTTTACTGAAGCACAAGAACGTAGTAAAATTATTTTTTAAAAAGGCAAAAATTAGGTTAAAAATACATCTTTTGCTATTTATTCACACAATTTAAAGTGTAGTGCTATCTACGTACTAATAAGTTCCCTTGAAAAATTCTGTTAGACTATGTGGAAGGTAACAACTTTTATTTCTGAAGTTGCACCCAGTGAATGAGTATTGTTTGAGAATTTCCTCAGTGAAGCAGTCACCTTCAAGGAAATATTTGTACCACGTCATAGGTGTGTGTGGGGGGGCATTCTCTCCATTCAAATTATCTTAAATTTGCTATTAATCTTTTATTACGCTGTACATGCTAATAAAAAAACACTCTTTTTGAAAAGGAAACAGGTATTTACTGTCTTTAAAAATCATCAGGATAGCCAGCTTAAGCATAAATTAGAATGGCCTACAAACTGTTAACAGTGACAGCAAACATATGGCAAATTTGAACTGTCTGCAGGTCAACTTTTACTTTTGCTTTCCAAATGTCTGTCAGTCATTTTTAAGAGCTAAATACACATGTTAATAATATGAACTCATTCAGCAAAATCTTGGGACAAACTTTTTTTTTTTTTTTTTTTTGGTTTTTGCCTCCCATGCACAACCTTGTTTGACAGAAATATTACAAATTTTACCTAGGAAGAGCAAGTCCGTTGAAGAGGACTGTTGCCTTTTCTTTGTTCACTTAGGAAAAACTAGATAATCATATGTTCTCTGTGTGGGTACACACATGTGCTTAGAGTGTGTGCCTGTGCACACATGCACTGGTTTCTCAAAGATTCAGTAAGGTGTTCAGATTGGGACGTTGCCAGCACTTGTGACTGCTCCTATTAAACCTTTCACTGTGGGAATAGAGAGCCATCTTTTATTTTCTCTCCTTTCATCAGACTACCCTTGCTTGCCACAGCGAGTAACATTTATGGCACCAGACACCAATGACCAATGACACTGTGACCATAATGTACTACTATCCTGCCAGATAGAGTAACAAGAGAACCAAGTGTGGCTGGGATGAAAAAGGAAGTGGAGTTCCTTTAGAAATGGAGCAGGTTATAGACAAAGACGTCAGAAATTATAGGGTAAATGGTTTTCAGGCTTTTCTGCCCTCCCACCATTAGGATTGCCCTGCCTGATGGAGCACCTGCAGTTGTTACATTGTTGTAAGCTGTCATCTTTACTTCTGTGGGCCATGGGAAGAGTGTAGAGATAGTCACCAAGAGAAGCAGAAGCAGGAGAGAAGCAGAAGAGGCATGAGAGAGAAGGAGAGAAAGAACGTTAGAGAAGCCCAGAGTAAAGACTTGCTGGGGGCTTGGAGGCCTACCAGCCTCCTGCCCGCCTCCCTCACAGCACCCATGCCCCACTGCACCCCTGCCTGCCATGTACCTGGTTACTGCACTACATGTAAGCTCAATAAAAGCCTGTTAAAGCCATCGAGGGTACCGGGACGCCTCCTTTACCTGTTCTGCTCAGATCCTAGGAAACCTGCTCAGTGCCTATCCTGCCCCCACAGAAAGGAAAGGAGGAACAGAAGTGGAGATTTGAAACATGTGTCTCAAGACCAACAAACCGCCACACATCTAGAGAGATGAAGACCCAGAACTCAATGACTTTCCCTGAATGCATCTGAGGAGACGCACTTACCACAAACAGCTGGGGCTGCCTTACTTTGAAACACTTCCCTCAGAATAACTCCAGTTCTGGCTCTAGAGATTGTGGAGTGATATGTTGAAAGAGAGAAAGGGTGCTGCTCTTTTCCCCAGGGCGGGAAGAATTCTGATCACATTAAAAATAGCACTTGTCAAAATAAGAGCCTGAAGAAGTTGTTCCAATTCAATGGAAACCACAACAAAAAAATAGTGTTGACTTAAATTAAGTATATGTTGGAAGATCATTATCACTCTAACAATCTATTGCTTCAGTCATTCGAAAAAGACAGTTGTTGTCATTATTGATTTTCTTAACAGTTTGTTCATTTGCATTAAGCTATGTACACTTCCAAGATACTTTCATATGTGTATCTCAAAAACAGGGGCATTCAGATTAGGCTTTTTAAGATCTTCTCATTACGAATTTAAAAGGAGGGCCTCCCCTGGTGGCTCAGCGGTTGAGCGCTGGGCTATGAAGCTGCCCGCAGCCTCTGCAGGGCTGACTCGATCCCCGGCCACCAGAGAGGGTCCCACATGGTGTGCAGACCTCTCCTGTCGCACCCACTTCTCCCCTCAGCAATGTACTTTGGTCCTTCTGCCTGTTCTGCACCCCGCTCTGGCTCTGGTGAATTCCTTTCTGTGGGGGCGGGATAGGCAGGACTTCTGACTTCTGACTTCTGACTTCTGTGCTTCTGACTGTACCCAGTGCTTGTATAAATAAATAAATAAATCTTTAAAAAAATTAAAAGAAAAAATATTTAGAGCATTATTAAAATCTCAAGGAAATAGCTAGAAACAATTCAGTCAGTTTCCTAAGCTATTGTTTTCTTGGTTTCCCCAAGATTGAACTTTCACTCCATTTCCCTTGTGCCTTTAGAATGTCATAGTGACAAACATGCTAGAACATGGTTGACACCCAAAAAGTATATGTTGAATTCAATTTAATATTCCCATTACAATGAAATCAGATAGAAGTAGGTTTTAATTCTAAAATTGTCACAAATGCTCTTTCTTAGCTTATTTTCCTCATACTTAAAATAAGGATAACAATTCTTACCTTCCACTGCTTCTGTGGTGTTCTGGTAAATGTTTAAGAGCTTCATCTGCATCCATACACCAAGTCTGGAAAAGACTTTTGCTAGTCTCCATGCTGTGACTACTGCTACTGTGGACAATTTCAAGTTACCAACATGACCTGATTCACTGCTGAATTGAGAAGAGGTATAAATAATTGTCATTGAGTATTAAAGCCAACTTCAGCATCCCTCTGCATGGCTTTAAATTTATGGTTTGATTTCATGGAATGTTTGTGTTACTATAATTTATTGCATGATTACTTAAGGATATCTTAACAGTAGTTTAGTGGATGTGGTGGGTGCCAAGCTATTGGATCGCTTGCATGCTGTGGTGAATCCATTTCCTAGCTATACTGAATGTAGACTGACAGCCATCCATAGCCATCCTTTTCTTTGAGTTTGGAAGCATCATAGCCTACATTTGGCTATACATTTGGCAACCTATTTCTTGGAAAGTTGACAAGAATTTTAGGTTCTGGTGCAAGTGGGCCTAAACTTTGCGCTAATGGCAGGGCAGATTTCATGGTTCTAGAGATACCTGAGGAAGAGAAAGACAACGTGGAACATCTGGTTAGACTAAAAATGTGAGTCACAGAGAACCATCAAAGATTTTGAAGCCAGTCCAGACATATGGTGGAAATTGAACACCTAACCAAAGGACATCCAGAGACTGTGTAGTCAGAATTTCCCATCATGGCTGACTATTGTCAGCCCCTGTACAGTAATATACTTAAAGGAGACCAACAAATTACTTGGTGACAATTGACTATGTTAGATCCTTTCTGCTATGCAAAGGACAGTGTTTCATTTTGACTGAAAGATCATCTAGTCATATTCCAGTTATAGGTTTGCCTTTTCTGCTTGCAGTGGACAGTGTGACTACCTGAGATTTCACTGGGATCTGAATTATTGACAGGCAATTTTTCACAACATTACCTTGGACCAACGGACTATTTTACAGTAAATGAAGTGTGGTAAGTGGCCTTTGAGAGTGTTACATATTGAATGTCTTATTGAATGTTTAGGTATAGCAGAGGTGCTGGCTTAGAAATGACACTAAAGAAACAATGTTTTTCTTCAGGATGTGCTATGTAACTGCAGTTAAAATAATTGTGTGTTTTTATGACCTCAGTGGGGAAAATACATGAGTCTGGGAACTTAGGGGTAGAATTAGCAATGTCCATCTTTGTAATCACTCTCCACTAACTTACTTGGTAAATTTTGTGTTTCCTGTCCCTATTACATTGGACTCTAGAGGTCTTGAGATCCTCTCTCACAGATAGGATAATTGCATCAGGGATCCTAGTAAGGTCCCACTAACCTCAGAGCTGTGGCTGCTGTCACATCACTTTGGACTCTTCTTGATCTTAGGTCAGCAAACAAAGTTTTAATATATCTGTATATATTAATGTTTATAGAGATTTATATGTGTGTATTTATATAAAGTGTCTGTGTTGTTTCCTTTTGCTTTTTTTTTAACTTTATATAAGAGGAATCATAATGCATTTTTCTGTGACTGGATATATTCTGTCTTTGAAATTTAGACAAATGCATGTATCTATTATTTGTTTCACTCTTGCATAGTACTCCATTGGAAAACTACATTCCAATTATTTATTTTTTATTCTACTACAGTTGTACACTTGGACTGATTTGTTATTATAAAAAATGTTGCTATCAAAGTGTCAAATGTTTTTGTGTATGTTTCCTCATGTTTGTGTATTTAAGAGTTTCTCTAAAATATATACCTAAAAGAGATACTGTTGGGTATGCATAAAATCACCTTTATCAAGCAATCCAAATTATTTTCTAGAGTAGTCTCACCAATTTATTCTATATCAGCAATATATTCAAAGTAATTTTCATCCCTATACTACCAATATCTTACATTTTCAGACTTCTGAATTTTTGCTAATCTATTTGAATGTAGCATTGTTACCCTTCTGGTAGCTAGTATTTTTTTTTTTCTCAGAGTCTCAGGATTATTTTTGTTGTATTTTGCCAGTTTGTTTTCTTTGGTTATTTATATTCCACAAATGAGTGAAACCATCCATCAGCTATCTTTCACTCTCTGACTTATTTCACTTAACATATTCACCTCAAGATCAATCCATTTCCTCCCTAAAAGCACAATTTCAATCTTTTTAAATAGTGAAGTAATTTCCTATTGTGTATTTATTTTACAATTTCTCTGACTAGTCATATGTTGATGAGTATTTATTTAGGTTGATTCCATGTCTTGGCTATTGTGAATAATACTGCTATGAATATAGCAGCGCATAAATCTTTTCATATCAGTGTTTACATATTCTCTGGGTAAGTACCTAGAAGTGGTATTGCTAGATCATATGGTATTTTCATTTTTAGTTTTTTGATGAATCTCCAAATCATTTTCTAAAGTCTGCATGAATTCATATTCCAACTAACTCTGGATGAGTGATCCTTTTTCTCAATACCCAGCTCATTAGTTGCTTTTGGGAAGGGATGGAGCTCTGTAATGTGTCTTCTGCCATTTTTGGTGATGTCACTGCCCATTTGAAGAATTTTTGTACACATTTTAAAATCAATTTGTTAAATTCTATGAAAAAATGTTATTTAAAATTAAAATTATTTTGTGATAATTGTAGATTTATATTCAGAAATAATATAAAGTTTCCATGTATCCCTTAATCAGTTTTCTCTGATGGATATATCTTGCAAAAAATATATATATATACCACAACCAGGATATTGACATTGATATAATCAAGATAAAAACATTCCATTACCACAAGGATCACTCAGGCTGCCCTTTTAACCCATATAACCACACTCATTCCCTCTCATCTTCACCTCCTTTTTAACCCCTGGTAACCACTAATTTGTTCTCTGTTTCCATAATTTTGTCATTGCAAGAATGTTATATTAATTAAATTATCCAATCTATTATCTTTGGAGATATTTTCATTTGGTGTTGTTTTCTGGAGATTTGTCAAAGCTGTTCTATGTATCAAGGGTTTATTTATGTTTTATTGCTGAGTAGTATTTATTTCATTGTATGGCTATATCACAGCTTATTTAATGTTTACTCATTGAAAGACAGCTGAGTTGTTTCCTGTTTGGGATTATTGCAAATAAAGCTGTTATAAACACTCATGTACAGGTTTTTGTGTGAATATAAGTCCTCATTTATCTAGTATAAATGCCTAGCAGGACAATTGCTGTATTGTATGGTAATTGCATGTTTCATTTAAGAAGTTGCTAAACTGTCTTTCAGAGTAGATAATAGTGCAAGTTCTGACTTTTCACTAGATTTCCTCAGGGACCACTTCATTGGTTGGTGGGTGGGGGAAGCCAGGTTACTGCTGAGAGTGGATGGAAATGCAGATCTCTGTCTCTACTCTCAGTATGTTGGGAAACCTTGTTTGATTAAAATCCTGACCTTTTCTAGAGGCCTGCGTATCCTTCTCTGATGCCAACCTAGTAGGATATTGAGTATTCCTTACATCTGACAAATGTGGAATTCCAGCTCCACCTTTGCTTCTGGATTGGGGATGAACTTATGGCATTTTTTTGTGTGCTGACTGAATTGGAGGAATTCAGTGTTTTTACAGTATTAGGATGTCTCTTTCTTGTTGTTGGGTTTTGTGTGTGTGTGTGTGTGTGTGTGTGTGTGTGTAACAAATGGCTTTGGTGTCTTTTTCTTAGTATATGAACATTTCCTTATCTGTTTTGCTGATTTCTTTAGTTCCAAGTTTGGAGATACGAACAAGAAGAAAACCCAGGCAACTCATTGCCATGCCATCCCTCTGGCACAGTGGTCAATGACCACTTGATCTACTTTCCATCTCTCAGAGTCTTCTTTTTCTTTAAATAAAATAAGTAGGGGTTTTTATTTGCTTTTGGATCTCTAATAAGCAGTTAATCTCCATTTTACTGAACATAGAAGTCCTTCTTATTTGGGATTTTGACATAAATTGCATTTAATCTAAAAATCAATTTGGTGAAAATCAACATTTTTATGATAGTAACCCATTTATCCACAAACATAGCATAGCCTTTTTAGATTTCTTTCCATAGTGCTCTTGTTCCTTGGGTATTTTATATTTCCATTATATAAATAATAGCTAAAAATTACAAATCCTTATCTTGTGTTGGGATTTATAGAATGAAGTTGACTTTATGTTGTATTTGTATATACTTACCTCATCAAATTATTTATATGTTCTAAAAATATTTAGATTTTTTAAATGTAGGGAGTGATTTTTTTGTGAATTATGATACTTGTATTTCTGTCTTTTATATAACTTTTAGTCTCACTACTTGTTTTATTGTTAGAGTTTCAAGTACAATGCTAATTAGCAGCGATAGAAAGCAATTGGCACATTCTGAGTTTATGTTTTTTTAAAGATTTATTTATTTATGCACACAAGAACTAGGGTACAGGCCAGAGATGTGGGGGGTGAGAGGATTCACCAGAGACAGAGTGGGGAATAGAACAGGCAGATTAACCAAAGTACGTTACTGAGGGGAGCAGCGGGCGAGTCAGGAGAGGTCTGCCACACCATGTGGGCTGCTCCCTGGCCAGGGATTGAACTCATGCTGCAGAGGCCGCAGACAGCTTCATAGGTTGCGTCTTAACCCCTGCGCCACCAGGGAGGCC
Organism: Talpa occidentalis; assembly: GCF_014898055.3. Lineage (NCBI taxonomy): Eukaryota > Metazoa > Chordata > Mammalia > Eulipotyphla > Talpidae > Talpa > Talpa occidentalis. The sequence continues at coordinate 79,568,896 of NW_023603184.1, read as the reverse complement.
CACATCCCTGAATTTAAAGACAATCTTTATAATTGTTTCTGTAGGTGCTTTTGTAGATATTCTTTATTAATTTAAAGAAAATTTCTTCTTAGTTTGTTAAGAGTTTTATTCTGAATGGTTATTAAACTATATTGAATGCCTTGTTGTATCTATTGGGGTGATTTTGCTTTTATCTTTTAGTTTTTTAGTACAATTAAGTAATTCATTATATTCTGATGTTGAATCAACTTTGCACTTCTAGAATAATCACAATTTGATAACAATGTGTTATCTTTTTCGTATGTCCCTAGATTTATTTTGTTAATATAGTCTAGTATTTTTCACATCAATTTGGTCCATAATTTTTTGTTTCAGTCGGACTCATTGTGGTTTTGGCATAAAATAGATATTTAGCTCAACAAATGTGTAAGACAGTATTTGTTCTTTTTTCCATCTCTTAAGTGCAATAATAGGTTCCTGATAGCTTGATAGACTACATTAAAAAAAATCCAACAAGGTGCTTTCCTTTGTGGGAAATTTTAAAGTATGTTTTCATTTTTATTGAGGGAGTTCTAAAGTGATTCATTTTCTAAATCTTCATGAGCATATTTTGATAACATGTCTTTCCAGAAATTCATCCATTTCACTAAATCATTCAAATGTACTCTAATAAACATGATACAATCTTCTCCTACCATATTTTTAGTGCTTGGTGTGTTTCCCAGAGAGGTTTCTCAAAAAGTCCTCTGCCTTATAGCCCTCCAGTATACACATAGCTTCTATATCCAGATACTACGTCCAAGTTCCTTAGCAAAATTTTCTATGGGGTCTGCCCTCAACCAATCTTTCCTGACTTTATGTCTTATCGGGTGTTTTCCTTTGCCACATGAAAACTTCTTTTTATTCTCCTAGACCAAGATCAATTCCATTTGTTGGCAATGACTCCTTAATTTCTAAGTCCTTTGAACACATAAGTATTCTGTTCTGAAACATTACTAACAAGTTGTAGTGATCTCATTACAGCCTCATTTGCTCAGTGGTTGATGAATGATCAAATCTATGTGCATATCTTCTGCTATATTTTGAGTGCTTGAAGGACAGTGACTGTGCCTAAACCAGAATAATCATTCCGTTAGTGCTTATAGAATGAATGAGTATAATTTTGAATCTCTCTTCATGTAAAGTGAATTTTCTCCTTAGCCCCACCTTTGATGCTCTTGTGACAGAGTAATTACCAATAAAATAATAGGACTCTATAGTCATTAGGATTTTTCTTTCCTGTACATTCAAGCACCTGTGACCTAATTCTTCAATGGTATTAGCCAAATCACACCGAACATTTTGGTTGTACCTTTGGGTACTGTAGTTTAATTGTTTGTAATGAAATACTCGAGTCATAATTTGATGGTCTGTAGGTTTCTCAACTGTTTCTCTCTATGAGAAACATATAATGGAATATTTTGCACGTGACTGTCTATATTTTATATGCAACACATCAGTGTTGTGTAAATTTTGTGAACAACTTCTATTATCTTTGAAACCACAGAAGCAACAAACAGTTATAATTATAGTCTGAAGAAGCTATAGTGTTTCAAATATGCCTACAGTAGTGGTATTACAATGAGAATGTTCTGTTTGCCTGCAGCTTTCACTGTGCTCAGTGACATCACAATTATACTAAATTTTAACAGAAACTTCTGTCCTTAAGCAGAAACAGCTTGTTTGAAAAGCTAAGAGTTTTCTTTCTTCTGAATTTTTTGATTCTTCGCTGAATAAAAGTGGTAGAAATGGTAAATATCGTTGCATAACTCCATCCTTTGTTATTTCCCGCCTGGTTTTACTATCATGGAGTAATAGGTATTCTACTTGGCTCCACATGGGGAATGAATGCACGTTATTTAAAACTTCTTTTTGTGCATCTGCTACTTGTCAACTCATGATCTTCTGATCCTTGAAGATTTGACAACCCTGTGATTTGCTGTAATGGAATTACTGAAAAGTTATCAACAAAGACGTTGCAATGTAAGAATGCAAAGTAAGTCCTTAGATGTTTAGAGGGAAATGAACTTCAAAAGGGGAATAGAGGCCACAAAGAAATACCTGAATCATACAATTTTTGGTGGTCCTGCATGTCTTTAATTTTGTCAATTGGAAGGGAGGGTGTTTATTTCTCTCCCATTTTTTCGACTGTGACTAATTTTTACTTTGCTTATTCATCAACACCTCATATAGTGTTGAATACGCCCCAGACTGGGAAAGTCAAATAAAAGGAACTCTCTACCTGGAATTAGAAATGCTGCATTCTAGTTTTGCCTTTTCTTGAGAATTTTGCCATTGCCCATGACAGAATCATTACATTAATCATTCCAGTTTTTTGGGTCTTTATTTCTTTATGCACAGTATGTAAGTGGTAGGTTAGATCAGTTATCTTGAAGGTATGGTCTCTGAACCAGGAACATTATCGTGATCTGGGAACTAATTAAAGAAGCAAGTTTTGGGCCTCTCTGCTGACCCACTGAATCAGAAACTCTGAGAGTGGAGTCTGAAATCTGTGTTTTAATAAACTAAGTGATTCTAATGCACATTAAACTTTGAAATCACTGGATTAGATAAACTTCAGAAAACTTCCAACTGAAAACTTCCACGAATCCCTATGAATTTAAGGGTAGTTTAGACGTAAATTGGATGTTAAATAGGCATGTTCTTCTGCTTGTAATTAAATTTAAAATTTGGATTCCAAACACAGATTTAGAAGCATATGTAAGAGAAAAAGGAAAAGAATGCTGAATGTGTTGTCCAAAACAAAGTAATTGCTTTAAAAATGTTTTTGAATATAAGCATTTGTAGAATTTGCCTCCCTTTGACACTGCAAAATGAACTAGGTATTTCTGTCATACATGTATCTTGATGAATAGTTCCACTGAATGATCACCACTGCTTAATAAGGCTCTGATTTCAGAAAAATAGTTTAAAATTATTCAGATTCATTGTTATTCATTTCTTATATTTACAGAGGATAACAGTTAATAATCTGTTCTACATAAGAGCACATATGGCTAAAATTTTTGTTATTGAATATTTAGGCCTTTGGTCTCCTATATAGTGAAATATCCTTGTGTTTAACCACTTCTGTGCTTTATTAGCATATGTTTTACCTAACAGTCTGGCTGGCTCCATTTTTTATTACTGTAGAAGAGTTTTTGGTAGTGATGTTGATTTTGCAGGATTTGTATGGTTATATTAACCAAAGCTTTATGCTTTCTAAGGTTACTAAAGGAAGGAGTTGGAGAATCTTTTATTCTTTAGTTGAAGTTATTAAGTATAAATAATGCAACAGAGAATGTACAAAATCTGTTTCTTAACAATAAAAATATAGCATTGTAGTAAATTTAGAAGGTAAAATAAGAATGAGGGAAAGGGACTCGAGAATTACTTTTATTTTTACATTGATGAACAAGATAGAATTTGAAGATCTGTTCTCAGTGAAGAGTAGCCAGGTCTCTGCTTTCTAAAAAGAATCCAAAGATTGGAGGTAAGAACACTTGTCAAATTTCAGGTAATTATTTTTTGTGATCTGTTTCGATAAGCCTGTGAAAAATTAGCTCAAACATTAATTGTTTTTTTTTTTTTTACTTCCAGCTGGAAATAACACAAAGTGGCTAAATATAAGCACTAAGGAGTATGTTTCTCTCTTTTTTTAAAAAGATTTATTTATTTATACAAGAACTGAGGTACGGGCCAGAGATCCAGGAGGGGATGAGAATTCACCAGAGACAGAGCGGGGAGCAGGACAGGCAGACGGACTCTAAACACTGCAGAGGGGAGCAGCAGGCAAGAGAGGAGGGGTCTGCTATACCATGTGGGTATCTCCCTGGCTGGCCAGGAATCAAACCCGCACTGCAGAGGCTGGGGACAGCTTCACAGCGCTGTGCTCTATCTACTGTGCCACTAGGGAGGCCCTAAGGAGTATGTTTCTATTCCAAAACCAAGTGAAGTGTAAAGGATGCTTTGAGAAATTATTCATTCAACAAATATATATTGAACACCTACTATGTATTAATTACTGTGCTTGAGACTGGGAGGGACTAGACCAATGAATAAGATGTGTATGCACCTTTCCGATTACAGATTAGGATCTGGTGAGGGAGACCTTCATTTAAAAAAGTGATTATGCAAATTATCATTCAAAATACAGTCCAATAAGTGTCATGAAAGAGACTACAATGAGACATAATACACATAATACACATAACTTGTCTGGGAATTGGGAAAGACTTTGATATAATTTATAAAGATGACCACTGTTATTGCTATTGGGGGAATAGAATGTGAGAGGATAATTAGGAAAGCATTGTAGTGAGCCAGGTACTCGTCCCTTCCCTTGTGGAACTTGTTTTGTGTAAGGTAACAAAAATCTGCCACACCAAAATGTCTTTTTGGAAAAGCTTGCTTTCATGGGAGGGCCTCTGAGATTGCTTTTGAAAAATAGTATTTATATGTGAAGTTCTCTCTGTAAATACCTCTTAAAGGAAGGCCTAATCTTCTTATCTGTTTTTGATGGAAAAGGCAGAATTTAAGAACTTTTTGTTTGCTGTCTATTATTTGGTAAATTTCCAATTGAACTTACAGTTTCTTCTTAGCTAAACTATTGAAGATGGTGCCTGAACTCACATGGGTGAGTTATTCAGTTTTTCTGGGTCTCCTCCATGTATTCAGGAGGTTATTGTTAAACTTCTTTATTGATTTTTTTTTTCTCTTATCAATCTGTTTGTCAGACTAGAACAACACAGAGATGTACGGAATTATTTCCTTTGCACCCTGATAGTTGTACTATAAGGTTTATAGAAAGTACCATGAACAAAAAACAAAAATTTGCAAAATTTTATTCCTGGTTTTCTGTCATTGCATAACAAACTTCAAACTTCAAATATCTCTAGCTAAAGATACCAATTTATTACAGTATTTCATATTTCCACAAGTTAGTTGGTATTAGGTAATGATTCTTAGGAATCAGGAACTACTTTGATATTCTCATGTGTTGCAATCATACTTAGTGGTTGCTGGAGTCATCTGAATAATCAAACAGGTATGGTCTTTTTTGCACATAGGTCTGATACCTCAACACCCCTCCATGTGGTCATACTTTCAGTAGGATTACCTGATATTCTTACATGATGAGTCAGAGCTCTAAGAGACAGGAAGTCAACTGTCACTCCCTTTAAAGTACTCTTATCTTTAATTTAATACCCATAGCTTAATTTTCATTGTGTTCAATTAGTCAAAAGCCAGAAGGCAGTTCAGATTCAAAGAACAGCTCCACATCTTGATCAAAGGTGTCATAAACAATGCCAAAATGGGGGCCTCCCCGGTGGCGCAGCAGTTGAGCGCTGGGTTGCGAAGCTGCCTGCAGACTCTGCAGCGCCGGTTCGATCCCCGGCTGCTCCCGGCCACCGGAGGAGGGTCCCACATGGTGCGCAGACCTCTCCTGCCACCCGCTGCTCCCCTCAACAGTGTACCTCGGTCCCTCTGCCTGCTCTGCTCCCCGCTCTGGCTCTGGTGAAGTCTCTCACCCTCCCATGCTTCTGACTGTACCCAGTGCTTGTACAAATAAAAACACATACATCTTTAAAAATAAATAAATAAATAAAAATAAAATCAAACCCAAACAAACAAACAAAAAACAATTACAAAATGACCACAGTGTTACCATACCTTTATAGGGTCCTCTTCCATATTTGATATGGTTGAGCTTGGCAATAAATATGATACTGTCAAAATGATGGTGTGACTTCCAAAGTTAGGTCCTAAGAGTCTTTTATTCGACCTTGTTTTGGATTATTTTCTTTGGGTAGAGCTAGCTCCAATGTTAAGTAGCCTTCTGGAGAGGTGCTTGGAGAGGTTTCTTATCAGCAATCAGGACCAACTTGCCAGCTATCTGAGTGAGACACCTTGGGGGTAGCACATTCAGCCCTCACCATGGCTTGAGATGATTGCATACCAAATGCATTTGATTGCAATCTCATAAGAGATTTTCAAGCTTGAATCACCCATCTAAATTGGCCCTGAATCCTGATCTACAAAACTTTGTGATGTAATAAATATTTATTATTTCTAAGTTTTAAGGCAACTTGTTAGCTAACAACAGATAGATAGTAAAGAGGTCACTTTTGGTGATACTTTGAGGGTACTATTCACGTTTGTTTTATTAAAGAATTTCACGCAGTGTGTTATAATTCAGTTATATCATGAAAGAAAGTGGATAATAGTAAGTAAATATAAATAGTAAGTAAATAGTAAGTAATAGTAAGTAAATAGTAGTCAATAAATATCCCTCCCATCCCATAGTTTCTTGGAATGGAGGTAGGACAAATAAGCTGAATGTCACAAAATGGGACACAGCGTTAGTGGGATTTTGAGTACAGAAGAAGCATGGACTTCATGCAAAGTTACATCATTCAGGAGAATGTAGGTGGCCCACCTTTTGGTAAGCATGACAAGATTGCTGGCAATCCTGAGTAGTTCTGTAGAAGTCAGAAACCAATATCTTCCTACAGACTTTCTTCTATATAGAAAGTGATTAACCTAGTCTGCAGAGAAATTGATTTGCTTTTCAAAGAAAGTACTGGATGCTGCTCAGTGACTTGTGTTCTTCTGGCTACCCATGGAGTCTGGGTTGACTTATTCTTGTATCTTTTTAGCACATTTATTCTTTCTTTGCATTAAAAAAATTTAAACCTGAATTTTTTTCCTGAGTATTTTAAAGAAATACTGAATGAAATCAGACAAGAACAACAGAATTAAATATGCATTCCTGTAATCAACTATTAGAACTTCAGAACTAATCATATAACTAAAATCACTATCAGTCTTTTATGGTACACAATATTTTCCTGTATCTGAAGTTTTAAGGAAGAGATCAGGGAGTGAAACTTAACCATATTTTATTAATACCATTTTGGCATGATGCTTCTAATTATCAGTATTTTTCCAATGTATAATTATGGAATGGAAAAATAAGAAAAATTGCAGAGTTGAAGTGGTTTTTAGTTGGAACATTTTGGAAGAGTGCTTTGTGATCAAAAGCAGTATTATAAATTATATATGTGTGTGTATATATATGTGTATATATGTATATACACACACACACATGAACTATCTATAGACAGGATAGGACAGTATTCCAGGAGGGATACATAATATATGAGGTGTTGGGAAGGGGTAGAGACAGGATGAGTCATTGCAAAGATCAGCAAGTGGGGTTCTTTGACAGGAGCAACGAACAATCCTTTGACTGAACAATCCTCTCATCCATATACTTTCTTGCACCTCGACTTGTCATGTGAAGTCACCTTACAATCGGAGTACATATTTTCTCTCAGATGTTTCCCTAGTTTCTGGAATGTGACAGTGCCGGTCTTCTACCCCTTCTACCCTTTCCCTTAAAATATCCTGCTTCCATTCCCTAGATAAAACCTATCATCCTGATGTTGGGATCTATGTTCAGAAGAGGTAAGCAGAAGCTGAAATGAGGTAATTCCAAACAGAGTGAGCTGAAACAACACAATCAGGACATAGTGAGACACATCTGGAAATGACGGTGGCTTACCAGTGTGGACGAGACCAATTAAAGAAAGGAATGTTTTAGGGCCAGCACCCAAGTGGCACACATATTCTACAAAAGTTTCTATAGTTTCAAATTAAAAAAGACTGTGTTTCAATGCTTCAAAAGTGAAAGTCATGGCTGTTGCATATTGTCCTAATTGGATGTAGAGTTGATTCACTATCTTCCAATAAGGACCACTAAACATTTAAATGCACTTTTTTTTTTTTTTTAGATTGTGAAGGCAATGTATTCTCTTTGAAGAAAACTTAAAAATACAGAAAAATATAGAGAAGTTAGGAGGGAAAAAAAAACACTGTCCTAGAAAACCACATTATTTATTGAATATTTGGTATATTTTCTCTTAGTTCACCTTCCCTTTTTTTTCTATTTATAGTGCTTTACATATACACACAACGTAATTTTGTATTTTTCTTTTAACTTTATTATTTTTTAATTTTTTAAAAGATGTATTTTACTTATTTATGCATATAAGAACTGGGGTCCATGCCAGAGGTAAAAGGGGTGAGAGGATTCACTAGAGACAGAGTGGGGAACAGAACAGGCAGACTGACTGAAATACACTGCTGAGGGGAGCAGTGGGTGAGACAGGAGAGGTCTGCTGTACCATGTGGGTTAGCTCCTTGGTGGGGAGGGAACTCATGCTGCAGAGGCTGGTGATAGCTTGATAGTGTGGAGACTTTAACTCCTGTGCCACCAGGAAGGCTCTCATTTAACTTTATTTTCTTTATTATTAATTTTTTATAATCCTGTGAGAAATGCCTAAGACATCTTTCATCATGTATGAATATAGCTATTGTTTTGATTTTTTTTTTTTAACCATCCCTCCCTCTCTTTTTAGATGTTGAGGTTAGTTTGTTATTTACTGTTATAAATAAAGTTGTGACAGGTTCTTTGTTTGCTAACTTATTTCTGGATTTGTGATTTTCTCGAATAATAGATTTCTGGAAATCATATTAAAAGATATGAATAACATGTATTTTACATTTTATGATTATATGAACATTGACTTGATTTTTTGATGAGGTCTATTTCTATAAAGGTGTAATCCCTATGGAAAGGGGAGGTTATAGTTCCCTGCCCCGCCTAAGGAAGGGTGGAGGTAAGCAGTGAGGGGAAGCTAAAAAGGACTTGGGAGAGATGGCTGAAGGGGAGAAGCCTTGGAGGAGGCACATGGAGCAGGGAGAAGTGTGAAGAAGCTATGGCTTGCTTCTCGGCCCTGGGGAACATGGAATGAGACACTTGAAATTGACATGGAGGAGACACCCATGGAGAGACAGACGATGGCAATTTTTATCTTAACTAGTAATTTAATTTTTCTCTTTTCATTCCAGACTTGCCTGGTCCCTTCTGCCCCTTTCCTGTGGGTTCCGGCCAGAAGGTGACTTTGTGGCGCAATTTTGGGCCTCAGTGGCTTTTGCTTTGGGCCAAACCTCTTTGGCTGGGTATTGAACTGCAAGGGGATGGGGACCTTTGGGTTATTTACTTAGAAACTAGGTTCTCTCTCTTCTCTGCTTTCTATTTCACATTAATTCTATTAAAATTTGTTTCTATTGGCGGTCTTACACACTAAGAGTATGTTTTGTCTTTTTGAGGCAGATGGCAGAAACTATTTCAAGTGTGCAAAATTTGGGAGTCCCAGGGCACCCCTTAATCTTCTTGCTAACATTTCCTCTTTACAATTAATAAATTCTAATCAGGGCCCCAAATTAAATATAAGATATGATCCATTTAGACTTGGGCTTCTGTCCAGACTTGTGAACTTAGTATCACTACCAAGATTGTTCTCCTGTGTTTTGAATGCCATCGTGAATGTTGTATGGTTGAAACTGTTGAATTGTAAGTAAATATACAAAATTCTTACCTGAACGATTTCTACACAAGAAGTGCAGTGGAGTACACGTGGAGAGTATAACAAATTTTAAAAAACAATATCCAAGATTATCAATTAACATTCTTTGCCAATGAGCCTAAAAATTTGAGAAGATCCAATAATAATGAAGCCATGCAATGCCATTTCAGATTTATTTACTTTTTAAAAAGTACACACTTTTTGGAATGTCCCCTTATTATAAAGGTCCACTGAAGTAATCCCTATGTGAATATTTGGATACAAGGTAAAAGTTTTAGTGAGAAGTAAACACTGTTGTAATGTTGTGAAGTGTAGTGTAGTGATATTATTTACCTATTTTTCTCCTTTTGAAGTTCACTTTTTGTAAACAAAAGTTCATATCTCTATTCATTATACTGTTTCAGACTGTTTGCTTTTTGTGAAGTTTTCATTACCATGTAAATATTTTTATATGTTGTTATGAGTGCATCCTTCTATTAGTTTCAAATTCCTTAGTGTCATAATCACACAAAAGGCTGAAGTACTGATTATGCCTCAGATAATGTAGTTGTTAATGATCAACTTAATGTTAAAAGCTATTTCTGTTCATTGGCATAATTCTGAGAACATTATACTGTAGAAGAGCACCTTTTGTGTGGAAACAGAATGACAAAATTGAAATGTTAAAAGTTGAGTGTCTGAATAATAGCCTGTGAAATCATTTAGACAAGACCATTGTTGCCTACATTGTTCAAAGACTAGAGAGTGACAGGATTAGACAAAAAAGGAGAAACACCACAAGCGCTCTACTTGCAGGTTTGAAGGGAGATGGGAAGTAAAGAGGATCCCTGTTTGTCTGTTACCTTCTCTTTTTGAAGGGTGTTCCCCTAACAACAGAGCACCCTCCTCTGGCCACTTGCCAAAAGGGGATGCTTGCCTCATTTTTGATTGGTCAGAGTCAAGCCAGGCAGGGGGTTTCTGTTAGTGCCCTGCAAGGATTTTTCCTAAAACAATGTTGCCAGAGAGTGATACAAACTGGTCCCCCACAGCTTTCCCCACCTGCTGACTCCATGGGGTTTGCTCACTATACATTTGAAAGCTAAAAGAGACTTTCTGAGGCAGTAAGTGTAGTCTTTTTCCCAGGTGAGCTGTTAACTCACTTAATACTTTGCAACTGGGTGTTTCTGTTCTACACTGTCCTTCATCTATTTTTGATCCAGGGCATGGAGGCAAGTCAATTGAGTTTAGAGAGACAGAAGATGGTGGGTGTAGAGGGGGAGGGTGATGTGTGAGCTCCTATGCATGTTTCCTGGAGTCAATGAGACCTAAAACTGAGTTGTATATCACTGCTGGAGTATCTGGCTTCACTCCCACGTGTTCAAACACCTAATTCCTTACTTTGACTATTTAATTATGTTACATATTTGGTTACAACTGCAACCAGGTGGGCAAATATGGGTGGGTTACAAATAGTTCATCATTGTTCCTAGAAAAATCCAAAACTTATGATCTGCTCATAATGGGTGAGGAACAGTTAGTCGTATAAAAATCAGTGTTACATATTCTTTCTGTGTTCCAGGCACATTTCTAAATGCTTTATATGTATTATCAGTAGAGACTCTGAGTAGGCACATGCAATAGAAACACAAACTGGCTTCAGACTGTCAGATGGAAGAAATAATAATTATATTATCAAAGGGATAAAAATATTTTCATAATGTACTCCAGTTTAATGAAAATATCAAATTATGCTTGAATCTGTTTAAGAAAGCAGAGAAAATTGTTAAATATTTTAAAAATGTGTCCACATTATTTAAAAATATTTAATTTACATTGAATTTTTGAAAGTAAATTTTATTTTAGAATAGTTTTAGATGTGCAAAAAACTGTGAACAGAGTGCAGAAAGTTCCCATACCCAGTTTCCCCTGTTATTAACATCTTACACTTGTCTGGTACATCTGTTATAGTTAATGAAACAATATTGTCACATTACTGTTAACTAAAGTCCATAAGTTATTCAGATTTCCTCAGTTGTTTCTTAAGGTTCTTTTTCTGTGGGTTCACTCTTGGATACCACATTACATTAGGCATTATCTTCTGAGACTCTCCTGGGCTCTTCTAACGTCTCACATTTTCTTTGCACACACTTACCAACATTAATGACCTTGAGAGTTTTAAGGTGCATTGGTTGGGTATTTTATGGACTGTCCCTCAAAGGGGATTTGTCAATTCTTTTCTCATGAATAGACTCGGGCGATGGTGATAATTTGTGATATTACTGAAATGGCTTCCAGGATTCTGGGATGTTAGTGTGTGCAGAATAGTGCGTAACCTGCCATTAATGAAGGAAATATTATTTATTTAGTGCTATGGAGGTGTTGAAGATTCGACTGGTAAATGGATATTTACCAGTGATATTCCAGTGGTAAATATGGATGGATATTCCAGTGATATAAGGGAAAAAAGTCAGAAGTCTTTCTGAAAATATTCAGACCTTCCTTTACACAGCAGACGTCACAGAACACGCACTGTATGCTGATCACTGCTCTGAATTCAGTGAATAAAAATCTGACCCAGTGATAGGAAGTTCAGCTGAAGCTCTGAAGAGAAAGGAATCCAACAATTTCTTTCAAACTTTTCACAATGTCTGTAGTTCTTTATTTTCTCCCAGTGGAGATGGAGATAGACAATAAATATTTAATACCATTCTATAACCCAGAGCTAGGTTTTGCTTAATAACAAATTCAATCAACTCTAAAATTCTTGGTCACATGCAATCTTTTACTACTTCTACAGGATTTCTGTGTTTAATACATTTGTACAAGGTTACCTTCTTTGGGCTTTCAAAAACCTTTTTATTTTGAAATAATTTTATTTTCATTTTGGATTATGTTATCATTTTTAGTTTTAGTAAAATAGATAATTTTATATTACGCAGGACCAAGTCTGTCCACTCATTTTTTACAAAATTTTAGAAATATTTTGTATAAAAGTTTAGCATTTGATTGGGGATGAATCCATTTGAACACTATTTCTGCAGGTGGTATTCCCAACCTCACCCTCATTCTTAATGATTTTGATAAAATTTAAAAATATAGAAAAGTAAAAGAAATAATGAAAGTATCCATATACCACAATCCAGAGTTATCTATTATCTTGATGTATTTATTTGAAATATTTTAAAAGAAAATTGGATGTTTCTACATAAAACTCAAATTCTGGGCCTCCCCTGGTGGCGCAGTGGTTGAGCTATGGGCTGCGAAGCTGCCTGCAGCCTCTGCAACGCTGGTTCGATCCCTGGCCGCCGGCGAGGGTACCACATGGCGCGCAGACCTCTCCTGCTGTGCCCGCTGCTCCCCTCAGCAGTGTACTTCGATCCTTCTGCCTGCTCTGCTCCCCGCTCTGGCTCTGGTGAATTCTCTCACCCTCCTGCGCTTCTGACTGTACCCAGTGCTTGTATAAATAAATAAATAAATATTAAAAAAAAAGAATTAGTATTTAAAAAAAAATAAAACCCTCAAGTTCCCTTTAACCGGTTCCCACCCTACCTCTCATATTCATTTCCTTCCTTTCTCCTTTCAGTTCCTAGACAACTGCTATCAAGAGTCTTCCAATCCATTTCAAAAACATTAAAAAAAAAATCTACACACAGATATATCTCCATTATCAATACATAGAATCTTTTTTTTTTTTTAAAGATTTATTTATTTATGCATCCAAGAGCTGGGGTACAGGCCAGAGATGTGGGGGGTGAGAGGATCCACCAGAGACAGAGTGGGAAACAGAACAGGCAGACTGACTGAAATACACTGATGAGGGGAGCAGCAGGCGAGGCAGGAGAGGTCTGCTGTGCCATGGGGGTTTCTCCCTGTCCGGCCGGGGATCGAACACATGCTGCAGAGGCTGTGGATTGCTTCACAGTGTGGTGCTTAACCCCTTGCACCACCAGAGAGGCCCAATGCATAGATTCTTATGAGGGAATTTTTAAAGTAAATCTACAAAATTGTCATTAACATCATTCATGACTTCATTTTTCCCTTCTTTCCATATTTGAGATTTTGATGCAGTTTACATATATGCAGTATAAATACTTTCCATTTTTGATTGTGATGGGCATTTAAGTTGTTCCAATTTAAGACTACTACAAATTGTGCCACAGTTAATAATCTGGTCTATATTTCTCTGAGTGGACAAACTCAGTAGAATTGCTAGCTATTTTTGAATTTGTCAAAAGGAATGTTTTCTTCTTCCCAAAGACATAACCATTTTAGTATATAGCATTTTCATATTTGTTTTAATCATCGAGGATCTGGATCTTTGTACCGAGTTTATGGTCTATTCTTTTAAGATTTATTTTTATTTATTTATACATACAAGAACTGGGGTCTAGCTCAGAGGTGAGGGGGTGAGAGGATTCATCAGAGACAGAGTATGAAGCAGAACAGGCATATCTACTGAAATACACTGCTGAGGGGAGCAGAGGGTGAGACAGGAGAGGTCTGCTGTGCCTTGTGGTTTAGCTCCCTGGCTGGGGGTGAACTCCTGCCATACTGGCTGGTGATAGCTTGATAGCACTGAGAATTTAACTCTTGTGCCACCAGGGAGGCCCGGTCTATTTTTTGAATTAATTTTAGATTTACAGGAAAGTTGCAAAATCAGAAGAGGGAGTTCACATAAACTTTTCACTCAACCTCCCCTGTTGTAGTCAATTCACATCATCATGGTCTATTTATCAAACCAGAAGTTAACAGTGGTACAGCACCTTTTTCTGAAGTATTGCCCATTTTTGAGTATTATCAGTTTTCAGGTAATATCCCTTTCTCTTCCATGACCCAATCCAACATCCTATATTGTATTTAATCGCTGTGTTTTCTTAGTTTTATTTTCTCCAATCTGTGACAATTTCTCAGTCTGTTCTTAATGTTCCATGATGTTGACATTCTAAATAACATTTTGAAGGGCAGTTAATTTAAAAATTGTATCTCAATTTGCAACTTGGTGTCCTGTTTTGCAAGAATGAAATTAAGATTATGCATTTATGGTAAGAATATTGCAAAAGTGTTATAGTATCCTCACTCATCATATTTGTAAATGTTGATATGTAAATGTTGATATGACTCATAATTGGTTGGTTAAGGTAATATGGTTTTAGGTTTCTCCACTGTAAACATATTATAATCAAGCATGCTTTGAGACCACAGAAACACTTTATTTCAGCTCTTCTTTGTCAAATGTTTTCTTCTCTCATCATTGAAAGGGTACAGATCAATATCATCTGAAAATCAGTTTTTATAATTAATTCCTTAAAAAGGAATTGATATCTGAGATTTTCTGCAACAGGAATTGGTATGTTGTTGTTTAGTGGTTTGTAAAAAATGCTGATGAAAGACAATTCTCTTTAATTAAATAAAATAAACTGTGTGTGTGGGGGGGGGAAAGGGTAGAAAATGGGTTGACATTGGGAACAAGAACTACCATAAGTTGACGCTGGGATAAGTAGCAATAGAAAAGCACTGAACACCAAGAACAGGAAAGTAATTCTGTAGTCAGATGTTTGATAATACACACCTGGTACCTATCAATTCCAGTGAATTTAAATTACCACCATTTAACTAGGATTTTTCAGAAATAGACTTTTGGT
Organism: Talpa occidentalis; assembly: GCF_014898055.3. Classification (NCBI taxonomy): domain Eukaryota; kingdom Metazoa; phylum Chordata; class Mammalia; order Eulipotyphla; family Talpidae; genus Talpa; species Talpa occidentalis. The sequence goes on along the minus strand of NW_023603184.1, from coordinate 79,553,823 downwards.
CAATGTCCATCTTTACAAGGTTCTATTCTACCCCCAGAATTCTATTCTAATGCTACTGGGAAGAGTTACTTTAAAATCAGGCCCATTTACTACTAATGAATTAGGATACATTAGCAGTAACTGCATGGGATCCTAATTAGAAAAGGACAAACTGCTTTGGGAAAAAGTAGGTCTAAAATTTTCTTTTGTTATGCAATTATATTGTTTGCAAAGTTAATATTTTTATAATGGCCCTCTTTTTTAATTTTCCATCATCTTTTATTTAGTGCTCTGGCTATCTGCTTAAACTATTGCCTTCTCTGCTCGATCACTTTTCAAATAGGGTTGACTGGAGTCAGTTTTTCCCTCTTCAGCTCTCTCCGCCAAAGATTTTTAGCTTTTATCCCGAAGTATTTATGACTTTATTTTCTGAATGTATTACTTTAGCTTTCATTAATTATATTCGGCTCTTACCCCCAAACGATATATTAATGCATTTATATCTTCTTGCTACATTCAGATGAACTCCAAACACCCATTCAGTTTATTCATTTATTTGCTCCAAACTGTGTTAATGTAAAACATGGGCTCAACTAGGTGGGGAACACAAAGACAAAGAAATTAGATTCCTGATTCCAAGAAAACAAACCCCATCAGAAAACATTTTTAAGCGAGCAACTTCTCTTAATCAGAACTGGCTTTTGAGTGCGAGCTCAGATACAGGGGGGTCATGTAATGTTTCCTAGAACACATAAACTGTACCCCAAGAGGATAAAAAAATTGTCTCGCATTCTAGTAGAAAAGGAAATGAACAGGTTCTGTCGATCATTACTCAATTGTTAGCATCTCAAGGTATGTGTGAATAAAGAAGCAGGGAGGACAGTGTGGAGAGAGAAGTAAATGAAGGAGGTAGCCAGGGAGAGAAGGAAGTAGGCTGTGGAGCTATATAGCGTTGCCTGGAAGAAAACCTAAGCAAGGGAATTTGAGAAGGTATTGATGAGTTGTGTGGAGGGGCACAAAGAAGCAAATGAAATTCACTTGTTCCCTTTGAGAAGGTGGAAAGAAATAGCCTCAGCTTATTTGTGCTTTTGAACCCTGGTTCACCCACCACTAATTCCGAGGCTGTGGGAAATCCAGATGCAGTTGTTGTTCTCATAGAACTACATTAGGAACTGATCCAGCCCCTGCTAACGTATCAGGAGGCTGCATTGGCAGCAAACAGATCCTCTCCTAATGTAACTTGAGGGGAAAGCTTAATGCCTTTGCTCTGCCATTTGAATTTTTTGTTTGAAAGAGCATATAGATTATTTATAGTCGACCAAATAAACCTGAGGGTCTTTTAATAAACTCATAGATTATGTTGCTCAAAGGAGTTTATTGAAATAATATCTGAATTCGCCCGTGACAATGACATTCCATAAGAGTTTATGGCTCTATCCCGTGTGGAATAGGATTTCCCACCTTACCCCAGGGTATCTGCGTATCATTTCAACATTCAAAAGGAAGATGAAAGAGTGACTTTAGGTCACCACACCAGCTTCTCTCATAATTTTTTTTTTTTTGCTCTAAAACAAAAACACAGAATAAAGAGTTAGAGGATAACTGATAAAAATCTCAGAAGAACCCAATCAACTGCCGTCTAAGGCAGGTAAATTTAAGCCCTTCAAGTAACAGATTTGGGGAAAATGTGAGCATTGCTGGTCAGCATATTAGGGGTTTAGGGAGTTTGGCTTGGGTCTGATCCAAGAAAGAGCAACAAGGGTATAAAAATCCATGTCATCATAGCCAGGAGCTTTGATTCCAGCTACATTTATTTATTCTCTTATGTGCCTGAAGAGCTCACAGTTGTCTGAAAGTGTGGGATTATCATTCACACCACTCACATTCCCACCATACTTCACCTTTCTGCCCCCTTGGGGGAGAGTTTCACCATCATTTTCAGAATAATGGTTGTTTCTTTTTTCTTTAAATTAAAACATTCAGTTACATTGTAGTAATTGAAGTCCAAAATCAGTTTAAAGTTCCCCAATCTTTTATCCAGTTTACCTTTGTTTTCCCCCATCAGTACTTTGACCCTAAACTCCCCTCATCCCTGTCAGAGGACCTTCTTTGCTCCAGCTGTCTCTTCAAATCTCACGTCTCACTTGAAAATTTCATTTAAAATCTCTAGCCTCTCCCTGTATTCCTTACTCATTTCTCCCTCGGCTGCCATTTATTTAACTTCATAGTGACATTTTCTAACTCCATAAAGCCTTCTGAGGTAACAATTTTTATGAAACACACATGATTCTATTGTATTACATTTTTTTTCCAAAGTAGAACATAGCCAGAAAAGAACAATGGGGAATTGTTTTCTTCCAAATAGGACAAATTCAATAACAAAATCAGAGAAATCATAGAATGAGAAGGAATTTTTAAAAATCATCTTGTCAAAGTCCCTCGTTTTGTAATGAGGAGACTGAGTTCCAGGAAGGTAGAAGTTATTTTCCCAACATGATATGTTTTGTGCAGCCAAGGTTGGGATTGGGTCCTTTTCTGCCATTCCAATTTTCTTTCTACTTCCATGTACTGTCCTTCTTAGAAGTTTATTTTAAGCCAGAAGGGGAGATATCATAGTATAGTTCACTTGGAGGGAGAAGCTGCAGAATAGCTTTTATCATTCAAAAGATATTACTGAGGACCCACCATGAGCAATATTTAGGCACCAGGGATATGCAGTAGATAGTTCCAAATCCCTCCCCATGGAGTTTACATTTAAGTGAGGAAGATCAGTGACAAATAAATAAATAAGAAGATGTATGGTCATGGTATCCCCCTGCTGGGTAATTATAAATAAGAGAACATGTAACGGCAGGTGCTGTTGTATACTGTGGGTAAAAATAAAGCAATATATTAGAGAATAGAAAGTGAATAAGAGGGCTTCCCTGTTGGCGCAGGCCATTGAGGGCTGCCCTGTGAAGCTGTCTGCAGCCTCTGCAGTGCGTGTTCAATCCCGGCCAGCTGGCGAGAACCCCACATGGCGTGGCAGACCCCTCTTGTCTCACCTGCTGCTCCCTTCAGCAGGGTGTTTCAGTCAGTCTGCCTGTTCTATTCCCCGCTCTGTCTCTGGTGAATCCTCTCACCCCCC
>NW_023603184.1:79503217-79548217 GCF_014898055.3 Talpa occidentalis | reverse complement strand
GGTTGAGGGAATATTAAATTTATTTTTGCTGCACACACAATATAGTGACTTAAAAATAAGAACCTAGACTTTAGTTACTATGAACTTTGAATCTTTTCTCTCTGAAGAAAAATGGCAATTATATGTTATATAAAGATAGAGAACTATTGTTTCAGTTTCCTCTTGCAGGCTGTTATTTCTTAAAATGTTTCTGCTAAGCAAATGTAATCACGATGGCATGCGTTATTAATTCAAAATAGCTTCTCAAATGGCTCAAGGTCTGAGATGGCAGCATGTCTGTTGCAATGTCATTTGTCATAATTTTTTGCTCTTATATAGTGCCTGTTCTCCAAGTCTTTCACATACTATACTTGCTTTGTGTCTATATTCAAGACAAAAGATAAATCCTCATTTTGTTAGAACTTTGCAATCTATTGCATCTTTTCATATTTACACTGTAGACCATCTACTGGTAGATCTGATCGGTTTCCCTGATATGTCCTAGAAAGAGAATTCATGAAATAGTCAAGGAAAATTACATTTCTCTGCCATAATCTGATTTGAGAATGAATTTTATGGTGGGAGCCATTTTATAATACATTCAATGATGTTTTTCTGACACTTGTCATTGTTAATTATGCTTTATAAAGTCCTACTTCTTGCTTAAAATCTGAATCCAAATCATTTGTACCAAAAGAAGTACATTTTAAGCATTCCAAATAATCTTTAATTTTTAAAATTAAAGAGTATATTCTCACAAAAACAGTTAAATGGAGGACATTGTGTTAAACAAAAAAAAAAATTCACTGTAGAAATAAAAACTATCCTAAGCTATTGTTTAATGGTTTGGACTTGCTGATTAGTACTTCAGGATGTCTCAAACCTGACTGGGTAATATCCCTTTAAAAGCAGAATGGCAGCTGCTGTCAAAAATGGAATGCACCCCCAAAACTTGCTGTTTATTCATATCCCAGTTAAAGCTGAAACAAACAACTGAAACTAATCACGCTTGAAGTTGGGTATCGCCTTTGTGAGCTTTATGAGCCTATTTTTCTGAAATTAGAAATTGCCTGAGTGAAATGTTTCTAGCTAAACTGCTTTCTACTGAAGTCATGATTTTTACAGTCAGATAAATGCCCCTTAAGCTCCATTTATGTAAGCGTCAGTGACATCCAGTGGCTAGCAGGCTGAACACAAGCGCGTCTCCCCGCAGTGTGAGGGGCCCATGGTAGGGATGTGGCATTGGAATCCACTCTGCATTTTGATAATGCTTTATTTTTACTCAAGAAAGTTGGTTTTATCAAATGTGGTCCTCTGACTAGCATGTCTACATATTCCACCACACTTTGCAAAAAGCATTGATAGAAATGAGACCTGATATTTGGAAGTCAGATTGCACATAGGGGCTACGTAGAATAATACCATTGCATGGAAAATATAATCAGCATCCTCACTAAACCCGAAGCTTGAAACTCTGCAGGTGTTATTTAGAAATGGTTATCGGGGAAGGAGTTTATGCAGCTTTCAGTTATACAAAGAGGACTTGTAAATTCTGGAGAGACTGGTTCATTATGCAGGATTGGTTGATGTTACCATTAATGTTTCAAACACATATGCTTCGTGCAATGGTCCACCTTAATTTGAAAAAGGTATTACTTGCAATTATGTCAGCTACATAAATTTATTTGCAGACAGTCAATTCATATTGATCATAAACCGACCTTACAATGACCTTGAGGAAAGGTAGTCTGTGACGGGTATAGATATTGGGATCAATACCAGAGTGCAATCGACTACACCTAGTTACTGATAAATGAAGTAAAAAGGTACACTATTTTCAGAAACAAAGATAATAACAGCTCATTTAGTCAACTATTTGTAAAGGTTTAATATTGATACACGTTGTTATAATGACATCCTCGGGCACTTTCAAATGGTGGAAAACAATAGGGTGCAGAGTCGCTGAGCACATTAAGAAGAGAGAATCATTACTTTCCCACTCCAAACAAGAAATTCCATGATATTTATGTCAACATAGCTGAGAACTAGGGCACTCTCTAAACAGTACAGAGAGAGAGACCACGATTCCAACTGCATGGGGCTGTTTTGCTTCAGTGTTCTCAACGTGCCAGGCCCTGTGAAACGAAGCACCCTATTACGTGGGAACAAAGCCTCCAGGACTGCACATTGTACGTTAGTACTACCCTCTCTTGCACATTTGCAGTGGAATTAGCTTGCCTATCCACAGGTATAACCAACTGTAATCATGAGGAAGAGAGCGTTTGGTCTCAGCACATCTGCTCCACGTTGATGCATTCCCCTCTGCTACTGAAAGTTAAAAGAAAGGAAGTTAACAAAAATTTCCCCCAATTGTTCCTTTCTCTTTGCTGGGAATTCCGCAGAGTGAGCACTTGGCAAGTTATGCAGAACCTAAGTAAATAGAGTCCATTGGCAAAATGGTAACAGGTTGTGCAGCTTAATTGGAGGAGAGAAGTTCAGGAGCCAGCCCGGTGTCTGCTGCACCCAGTTGGTAAATTGTGCCTGTGGTGAGAACAGAGTGATTTTGCAGTAAGCTCATTTTGAGTAACTAGTCAGCCTGTTACAGTGAGCCAAGAAATATGAGGATTTCGTTTCTCTGTGTTTTTTTTTTCCCCCTTTATTTTCCAGTAGAAAATATATTTCTATATCTTCAGCTTTGTTTATCTATGTCGGTATAATTCTAAGCCATCGATGCCAGGACTCTGTTACTGTCTTCCTAAGGGAGGCAAAAGCTAAGAAACTTTTGTGGCCATTAAAACCTGCAAACAGAAGGAAAAGGCTCTGTTAGCACAGATTCCACTTGAATGTTTTCCCCGAATGCTTAAGTTTCAAAGTTGCTCCCTGCAGTTAATCTCCTGGTCACATTTCTCCAGCCACATGTTTTTTTTCACATGATCTTTTAGTTTTCCATGCCATCCTGTCATTTGCTGTCTCCTTTTGCCCCTCATGAAGCTATATATTAATAAACCTGTGTTTTCAATACAGCGTTGCTTCAATAAACCTCCAAGTGGTCCTGTTAGTCAGCATTCTGGGAAATCCTATGCTGTATTGAAGAACTGTAAATCTCCATTATTGCTTCCCATAGCACAAATAAAGAATACCCTCTTACCTCCACGGCATCTCTGCTAATTTTGAAGGGTGAATGTGTATGTTCACATAGGCACTTGGAGGTGCTGAACTTGTGTTTACAAGCAAGTGGTGCATTCCTGCCACCGAAGACACTCTGAAGCACCTATAATCTAACGACATACTAATTTAAGGTATTAAGACCCAAATGAGTTCAGATCTCTGCAGTCTTCCCTTTTCCTGGAACCTTTAACCAATCGGGTGCGACAGGCGAATTCTGGACCTCAGAATTTTCTGTTCGGCAGCTGTGTTATTTGATATCTACTGTGTTATTAACTGACACAAAGAAGATACCAGTAATTAGAACGATAAGAATAGACTTTTATATACCTTTTTGGTATCAGACAGAGGGATAGAACAATTTTTGTCTGTTTATACCAAATAAGAAACTTCTTGTATTTACTACTTAAGACAAGAGTTATAATTACATTTCCACACGACTGTAAGAAAGGGTTTGGCCGGTGAAAGTTGTGGCTTCTTTCTATTTTTGTAATTTCCCAGAGAGAAAGCACAAGGGAAGTTAGAAGAAGGGGGAGCTCATACAGTTAGCTGGGCACCTTGGGGTTCCTGTCTGAAACTGACTTTGACTGTGAGCCTGGGTTTCCTTGAAGGGTCTCTTCAAAAGCTGCAAATGCTTTATATTTGAAAAGAAGAAGCTAAATTTTAAGATCACTAACTGTGCCTTTAGTAAAGCTGATACAGGAATCTTAAGATAAAAGTCATACTAATATTGCAGAAGTCTGCCTATTCTGGGACTGATTTCTTTGTGCCTGGCATCCTCAGCTTACTTCCTAACAGCTACTTTCCTTGCAGAGATACCACAAGCAGCTCCACTGTGTGTTTTGGATGATCTTACCTTGCCTGTATGTGTGATCTTGGCTCGGAACTCTGACCAGGTTCCTTCCTGCCTGTCTCGCTAAGTCATGAGAAACATAGACCTATCCCCTCTTCAGATCAGTTTTTGCTACAGACCTTCAACTTTTTGTTCTGATTTCATTGCTGGGAAGCATCGCCACTGAGAACACGGAGCCTTCAGCTACTGCCAAGACCCTGTGAGTTTCCAGCTCCCAGCTGCTCTCTGCTCACTCCACCTGGGTTATGCTACCCTTGAGGGTCTCTGGCTTGCTTCTTTGGCTGATCTTGCACTGTCTTTGGCCAAAATGTGTCTTCAAGATGCCATGTCAGTTATCTGTACTCTTCTGTCGCTTCTCAGTAGCTCCTAGAATCTCTCAGATTCTAGGGCTGACCATCGTGTTATGCTGCAAAAATTTGCCTCTTGTACTAACTCCTATGCTCGAGATTATTCCTCAAAGTTCATCTCTGAGACGAGGTCTATTAAAGTCCCCATGTTTTATGCAGTTGGAGATAGTCTATGTATTGGATTCATTAAAGATGAATCTCTGGTGGATAATGGATGATTCTATTGGACCTAACTGACATTAGGGTTGATAAGAATTTCCCCCAAATTTTCTTTCTTTTTTTTTTTTTTGTGGGACCCTCGCCGGGGGCCAGGGAATGAACCGCTGCTGCAAAGGCTGTGGGCCTCGCTGCCTAGTGCTCCCAGGGGAGGCCCTCCCCCAAAATTTTCTAAACTATGGGAAAGGCAGAGGGATGAGATTATTTTAGGACCTCAGTGTCTTTTAGTAGCAACCCTTGAATGACAACCTTGTCCAGATATGTGTAAGGTCAGCCTTCTACAGCAGGACATCCCTGTAGGTCTACACAGCCTCTGCCATTGTACTCAGAATGGCGGCAGTAGCAGGCAGTGGAGCAGATTTTAACTGAAGGCCACAGACAGGCATTCCAGACATGTGCTGTTTGATTGAGGCCCAGGACCAACCTGGATTCCTGCTAGCACCCACGTTCAACAATCTTAACTCGCTAGAAGTGTGTCCTGAATTGTACCTTCTGGTAATTCTACATCATTATAAGTAAATGGAGTTCCTTTGCTGGGGGCATTTCACTCTGACAGGGACAAATCATCCTTGGCAAGAGACAGAAGATATTGAAAAAGGTAAACTCTCAATTATGCTGCTCACCCCAGCCATGCCAAGCAAGCAGGGACACCCAGCAGAATGATTGTTTTTCTAGGAAGACTCAAACCTCATATCTTTCAATAATTCTGAATCTTTGGACTGAAATCTCAAATGTTTTAAGATATGAGGTATTTTTTTAAAAGGCAGTAATTTATCACTAAAAATTTGCCCTCCAAAGAAGGATGCTTTAGGTAGACTTTCTGCTAAGTCCCACTGCTGAAAAAAAAAATACCTTAGATGCATTTAAAAAGATTGCAAAATTGCAAAAGCAATAATACTTTAGCATATTAATTAATTTTGAATTACAGCCGAACTCTTCTGTAAGTGCATATGACATTCATGGTAATGCCAAATTAATTCTTTATGATCAGTGCTATTGCAATCAATACTAAATGAATTCATAATGATAAGATACTTAAAATAAAGAGTTACCACAAAAACAATAAAAAGACCATCATCACCCTAGCTATAGCACACTAATAAAGTATTAGCTCAATAAGCTGGTGCTATCCATGACAATCAATGGGAGATACTTAATTTATTTCTGCTGGCCCATGTCTTGCTTTTCCTGTAAGGGCTGTGCAAAAGCATAGTCCTTTGATTCTACTGTAAATTGTATGGAGAAGAAGAAATATAGTACTATAATTATTAAATAATTTTTCTGTAGGGTTACTTCATATGCCACCTCTTTGCCAAAGAACTCAATGTATGTTATATACACCACTTAAATGCCAAATGGATTGCATTTTGCCTCTACACATGAAGGTCGTGTAACCATTTTTTCTTCTTTTTTGATCTCTCAATCTTCTTTCTCTTATACAGGAGGATGTACAATGTGTGTGGGCAAAATACTTGAAGATGTGAATATTGGTTTTTACACTTTTACTTTTTCATTTTAATGTTGGCAAAAGACATTGTAAGCGTGAAAATTAATGACAATATCATATCTTTACTTTATTATGCACCAAAATATCAATCAATTATAAAGTTCAGAAACAATAAGGATCTTCTGTATATCCTTCTTCCTCTCCTTCCTTTTTTCTATTATAAGAATTATTTTGGGTATTTTTCTGTATGTTGGGTATATGCTGAACCCTAGATATATTAACAGAAAAAAACATAATTGCCTTCTAGTTTAAGACCATGTAAAAAGCAGAGGGCTTGGTATCAGATATGAGTCAAACCTTAGTTCTTTCATTTTATTTGCTGTCTGAACTTGGGCACTGTGACAGAGATAAATGTCATTCCAAATTCCTCTTTCCTGGGAACATGGGAAGCTCTACTTTCCAGCAAACTTGCATTTGAATAAGATTGTGACTGGTTCTGATGAATGAATTATGTGTAGAAATTATGTGTCTCACTTCCTGACTAAGTCAGTGAGGCACTCTCATATAATTCTCCAGTTTTTCTTTTCCAGTCTGCAAAGTGGCCTCATGTTGAGATGGTAGCATCACAAGATGGAAACAACCTGGATTACTGAGCCATTGTAAGGAGAACAGCTGCTCTGGAGAGGTACCCAACCTGTGGGTGACATTGCCTGATGGGGAAACAAATTGTGTTTGTTTCTTTTGGAATTGTTTGTTACTATAGCATAAGCTTAACCTATCCTGACTAAAACAGGTGTCTAACCTATTTGAGCATCTGTTTCTTCACCACAAAACAGGGACAATATATTTCTTACCTACATAATGAAGTTACTGAGAAAATCAAATAAGAGAGCTAAGCACACAGCACAAACTATTTAAATCAGAATTATGCAATGGCTGGCTTTGTCTGCTCTGGATCCCAGAATTATAACTAACAACTTCATAAGATACATTTGGCCCTGTTATCTGTCTGTCTTTCACAATACCAGGAAATGCTGTTTAAGTAAATATTTTATAAAAACAAAATGATTTTTTGAAGATGATTATAGCTCTTCCATAATTGGAGCTGTAGGTAAATGACCATAAGAGCTCTGATATCTGTCTCCCTTTTCTTTTTCTGAGGGTCTGGTCCATAGTCTGACCAAGATTTCCAACTTATACTTAAAAGTTTTTGTCGCTATATTTGGATTTTGTTAGTGTGCTTATTAAAACTACAGAGTTTTTGTCCCATGACACACACATATATATATAGTTACATATATATAGTAATATATATGCTTATATATATGTAAATGATATAATGAGAGCTTTCTTTCCTTCCAATGGTCTCTGCAAATTTAGGTTCTGTCAGTGTTTTCTGCCCACTTACTCTGAGGCCTAGGTCATGTTACTGCTGTTGACTTTCCTCTCTACGAGAACCAAAATTCTGTCCAGGTAGAGTGACAGGATTTTTAAATCGCATCCAACCCCTTGATGGAAGAGTTTTGTTTGTTTGCATTGAAAAATCAAAACTGAACCACTGTCCTACCTTCTACCCCACAACGCCAGATACTTTTGAAAGTGGCACCTTGAATTGTAAATGTTGAAATCACCACAGTTCAATGATAAGCCTCAAAAAAAAATACTAATTTATATCATATTATTGTATTAAATCAATGTTATTATAGAATTAATCTAGGATGCAAATTCACTTATTCATATAGTAATCCATTCATTGAATGGGTATTTGTTGAATACCTACTATGTACCAGGCAGGGTTTTTGACACTGGAAATGAAATGGTAGAGACATTCCTTTGTGTCTCTGATCTCATGAAGTTTACATTTGAACAGCAGCAAACAGAAAATAAACATTAAAGAAAGTACTAATATATTTTCAAAAGCACAATGAATGGTAGAGTGACTCAACATGTTGTCATGAGTAAGTGATGACATTTGGTCTGAACACTAATGGTGAGAGCAGGACTATTTCGCTACTTTAGGGCACTGTTGGCATGATGCCTGTAACTAGGAACCTTCAAGGGCCCATGAAAGTATTTCAGACCTGGAAAAATATTATTAGCATTAATTTATGAAAAGAATACTGTAAAGTTCAAATGGTCAATGTTTATTTCAATGCCTACAAAATGTCTATTGTAACTAACCTATAACAACTCAACTGTTGTCACTTTATAAAAATTCTACTTAATGTAAATAGAATAGATATGAAGTAGCATATTTTAATGTATTTGATCTGATCTGGAACCCACAAATATCCTTTTGGATGAGGAAGAGTGATCTGTGAGCATGTTGGAAAGAACATTACAGGCAGAGAATGTCTTAAAACAAATGATGTGAGTACAAAAGAGAAAGAAAGTGTAACTAGATAATAGTGAGCAGGGGAGAGGTAAAATGGTAGGAAGTGAGCTTGGAGTCACCTTTCTATAAAGGGTTTTATGCAGGAAAATGGAGAATATGCTTTTCAACATACTCAATCTGGCTGTGGGTATGAATTTGTGTTTGTGAGCATTTCTTTGTTGTTGTCATAGACATTTGCATTTTAAAGATGTTTAAGCCTGAAAAAAAGATTGTTTTCTTATATATTCTGGATTTTTCTCTACAAAAATTATTGCCTGTGTGTCTCCACTCCCATTCTTAGACTCAAATTTCCTGGTGCTTCAATGTATTTCCCATTCATTGACCAAACAAACTCATCCTATATACTCTCTGGCTTCATGGTGTGAGATTTTTGACCTTCAGATGGAAATCCAGTTACTTTTGGTTTGGTTTGTTTTATCTCACTTCAATATGGCTGGTTCCCAGACTTATGGGGAAGGTTCAAGTCATGGGGAACTCATGAAAATTTGGAAAGCCATCGAATGCAAGGGACAGGTGCCTCATCTTGCCTTATGAGACCAGTGGTTCATTCCTAAGCTTAAGCTTAGTGCGGGCATCCCAAGTTCTCTAGCAATCACACCTGTTTTATGACCATGTGCAGTTACCACAGAATAAGAAAAATTACCTTAAAATAATTGCTTTATCAGCTATAGCTCAAAACCTTTTTTGCCATTTGCAGGAGGGGGTTGGGGACCACTTTAGTGCTTTGCCTGCCAAGCTACAGAACATCTTTGCTGCTTTCTTTTTCCCTTCAATTGTCATTGAAAATAACTAGTCATAATGCCTTTGTAAGCCCCGCCTGGCCTCAGCTATGCGTAAATCACGCTCCCAGACAGGGCCCCTTGGTTTAGAGGTCCCATTGTGGGAGTGATTTAGGTAGAGGCAGGATCATGAATAAAGAACACTCACCCTCTTCAGAGGCAGGGCAAGAGAGCCCGGGAGAGTCCTTCCCAAACATCTCTTTTCAGCATTGGTATTTGGCTAAGAGCTTTAATTTCATTAGACAAATGGGGGCTGGGTTTTTCCATGCATCTCAGTCTCCTTTTAATGTGTAAATTACATAGGATTTGCCATTCATTACAATGATGATATGATTATTGGCCTCAAACAGACCACACTGCACAGGCCCCCAGTGATAGGCCAGCTAAGACGTGGCATGTGTGGGAAAAATTGGATAGCACATGTTTTGTGATCACAAGACCTCAAAAGAATTGAATTTACAAATGTGAGGCCACTACTTGGTTTAATCAGAGTGCTTCGTGAAAAGTCAGTTTCTGAGTATATGTGACATCATGTTTGGTGATGATGTAGTTATAGGATGCAGGCTGCCCAGGAACCAGATGCAGAGGCACAGGGAAAGTTTTTGGGATTTGGAGGAAGAAGTCACAGTCTTAGCTGTTTGAACACAAATCACTCAATCCCAGCTAACCTCAGTTTACACATCCAGAAAATGGGGATATTACTGACTCCCCAATACCTGTAAATTATTCTGGAACATTCTTTTTTGAAATTCTGCTATATATAATTATGTTGACTCATTGTCACATTGTCTCATAAGCACAAAATGGAAAGTTAAATAAGCCAGAGCAGTTTCTTCTCCCCAGTGCTCCATGGACATAGAGTTTTGTGGAAAATTTATCCCTTAAAAATGCTATCAACTATGTCCATTCCTCCTTGACCTGTTCTTGGAAAACTACACATTTTTTGGGGGTTTGCATTTCAATCCAGATTTTCCTATGAGACCACCCTTCCCTCCTCTTCCACCTCAAGGGGGGAAATACACACACATGTACATATACATACATGTGTGTGTTTGTACCCAATTGATCAGAACCTAAGTCTTTGGGACAGGTAATAGAATTAGGCTGGTTACTGACTGCTGAGGGAGAGGCAGTAGAAAATTCACAATTGCCTGGAAGGAGCTTAGAAGTTCCCCTGCTTAGAAAGTTCTGGCAGCAAAAGATAATTTCTAGAAGAGATATTCTGTGGATATTTAAGCACCATTCTCTTTTATTAATAGTTTCTAACACCACAATATTTTCATTTCAACCAACATGAATTGGTCACAACAATAACATTCTACATTTGTTTAATGCTTAGTGTTATAATGCAGATGCCTTTCTCAGAATCTTTGAGAGTTCATCCCTTAGAGCACCAGGTCAAAAAGACAAGTATAAATGTTTCTAAAAGAACAAGTAGCTAGGCATATTTGTTGGAGTGATAGAGAGTTTGTATCACTGGAAATTATGGGGTTAATAAACAAATGAAACGTTTCTTTAATACAGGGCCTATTAGAGATTTGAATTGTGCATCACGATTCTCAAAGAGGGCGTGGTGATAGTGTGCAGCAGCGTCCAAACTGCATATTCAGTCAGCAAGCTCTTTGTACATGGTTGGTAGGAATGACTACTTCTGAGGGTTATTGTCAGAAATGAATGTGGCATGTTGGTTATTGCCTAGCACAGAGTACACACAGTAGAGATTCAATAATGCTGTTTGCTAATAGCATGTTGGAAGCAGGCAGGTCTCAGCTTCTGTATCTTCCTGCAAGGGTGATTTGTTTTCTTATCTAGCGCTGACCTGGGTTGGTTTGTTGATCCTGGCTCCCTTTTGATCCCCTCTGGGACAACAGACCAGTTTATCTCCCACCTCCATCAACTGAGCCTTGCTTCTACCCCTTTTCCTAGGTCCTGCCAGGCAGAGGACTGGAGTGGTTCTATTTCTAATGTTTTGTCCATCAACATATTTGATACTAGATGCTGAGGATGACTTTCCCCTAGAAAATGTGCTGTTCTTCCTCACCCTTTGATCAGTATCCATGCTGGGTTAGACTGGCTTTGGGTTTACTATATCAATGGATTGATTTTAGAAGGCGCCAGCTCCTACCACGCTTGTCTTGACTCACTCATTTCTCCCCAGTTGAGAGTTCCCAGTTTGCCACATAGCCAGGGTCTCACATGCTTTGATTATTTTAGAACTGTTAAAACTATATGTGTCTTCTATTACAGGTGAGGAAATTTATACCTACTTTCTATCAGTGTCAAGTGGACACTGGTAGACTAGAACTCTAGTCTTTAAGCCACAAAAATGTATTTCTTTCTACTGTACTAGGATAGTTGATTCTCTGTTACTTACTTGTCTTTCTATTTACCGGGAAGGAAAGATACTTACATGCAGACAAGTTTTGCCAATGATTTGATTGATCATTCTATACATATAGATGCAAAAGAAAGTTTGGCCATTTTTTTTTTTTTTACTAATTTTCTGTATTTGGTGGAGTAAATCCCATAAAACTCCCTCTTTTGAGTGACTCCAGTCTGAAAAAATAGTCTCATCAATATGACTGTGGCTGAACTCATTCTAGGGTAAGCTGTGAATGCCAGACTTACTCCCAGTAGGAAATGGCCTTTGAAAAAGAGATTTTCTTAAGAAATAGACCTCACTGCTACTAGTACTTCTAGGAATGATCCTATAAAAAGTTTAAGGGAGGAGCCACTTATATAACATTTGGAACTAGGGGCTGGATGCTGGAGATGAGGTTATCCATGATTTGCCTATTAGCTATTCCACAGAGTAGAATTTCTTAGAATTATTTCATAATCATTGGCCTCACTTGCTCCTGCACAGATACTGAGACCAACTGTGGTGTCTGAAAGCTCTGAACCCCATCTGAGGAGTTGATATCACTTCTTACCTGCAAATGTCCAGCATAAATCTTGAATATCGGCTTGTTATGCTGATGCCAATTCAAGAACAAAGATGGAACTGGCCATGTGGCAATAAAATCACTAGAGATTGTTAAGTACATCCGTTCATGGAGCTTCCAGAAAGTGAACTGCTAAATCTTAAACGGCTCAAGTTTTCAAATCTGAAGAAACAGGGTGTGTGGATAGAAGGATTAAGATATTGGAGTTTGGGCAGTTCTTTTAAAAATCTGGCCAGGAGATCTTCAAACATTCCACTTCTTTATTCAAACACTAAACAAAGAATTGGGTCTATTTCATGTAGAAAAATGATGGTACTTGTAACTGGAAGGAAAAAAAACACTCTTCTCCCACTTAAAACTATGAATTTTTGATAAAATAGCCACATTATCTTAGTCGTGACTAAGGATGGAAATTGAATGTGAGATGTAGTTAAAACCTATGGAACAAAGAACAGTTAAATGACCTGTGGGGAACAGTAAACCTATGATTTCATTCTCAACCTGTACAGGAACCGTCCTAAAAGCAACGACTAACAACTAAGTTTTTCCTATCTGAATTCTGAAAATTGCAATGATTGTCAGTTGCCAAGCAAAGACTTTATTCTTTGCCCTAAGCTACTGATGCCATCTTATGAATTCTTCATCAAAAGCATTGAGGGAAATAATATCATGCAAAATATTTTTATTTCATTATCTTCCCTGAGATCAATGAGTTTAACTTTCAATCTTACTACATTCTGAACTGCTGCAGATGGTGTAGGTGGCAAATATTACACATTTGGTAAGAAAACATCATGGATATAAATACTCTTGTCTTTTTTCCTCAGATCAGTGGAGAGCTTTAAGAACAGGATAAATACCCATCTGCCTGGAAAATTGCCTGGAGGCAGGGTGATGGACTAGATGTCTTACTTAGCTTCCTTCCAACCCTCTGATTCAGAGCTCTCCACTGTTGCCAACATAGTTTTGGTGGGATATATCCAGGACTGCAGACCCTTCTGCCTGTGTGCATAATGCCCAAAGATTTTTTTGTTCAGATTGTTAAGAACAAGTCTCTTTTCCATCCTTAAAGAAATATGCTGCTTCTGAAATGCTCTCTGCCCCACAGACTTCACTTGAAGGTGCGGGGTTCTAATAAGAAGTGATGAATGGGTGAAAGTGAATGGATTTTGTGGAGGGGGGCCAACCTTTCAGGGGGCCCGCATTTTCGTGATTTATGTGTTTTTAAGGGGTGCGGCATGGAGCCCAAAGGCATTACCTAAGCTCACCTGCCAGGTGATGGCCTATTGGAATCATTAAGTCTAACAACGGGAAACTGTTGATGGTACTCCCACCTGTGCAGAGGCATTATAACAGAAGTGGGGGTCTCAGTCATGGCTAGAAATTCTCATTTACAATCTTAATGAGCACAGACAGCAGTAAACTTTCATGTTTATGTATGTTTATGTATGCATTTATTTGTCTTATTTAATTTTTAAAGCACTTTCTTTAGAAAACATTTAAGAAAGCAGACATAAACGAAGACTAAAACAAAAATAGTCTTTAATTCCCCAGAAATAATCACCGCTCACTGTACAGCATACAGTAGACACTTGACACTTGAAAAACTGACATGTGATCCCATCCCAGCATATAAGTTGCCTCTGAAAACAGATTAAATTATAGTGGAAAATTTAAGTGTCCACTTCAGAGCAAACACTTTAGTTTTTCACTTGAGGGGTAACTTTTGTAATCCTTGGAGCACAAGGAAGTTACCCTGTGTTACTTCTAGGGTTGGGGGATGATGGCCCCAAGCACTGGGTCCTAACTTCCTGAGAACCATCATTCCATGCTATTCTCGACTTGCTCCATTCTTTCTGTTTCCATTATCAGCACTAGCCCATAATCCTTTCTTTCCTATTCAAGAAATTAAAAGAAAGGAATGGTGTTTTCTTTTAAATAATTTAAGTCACTTTGCAGAATGTTACTTGATTTGCAACAATAAAATCATTTTGAGAAGTGGCTGCTGGTTGGCTGCTCAATTGTATTTGTGCTCTATGTAAATTGATCCCTCCACACCAGTGCTATATAATGAATATTTCAAATTCATCCATTGGTGATGTAATTAATTTATGTTTCATGGACTTTGAGTTGCTCATGATTGGAAAAATAGCATAAGTATATGTAAGGAATTTACTATTTCTCTCTTCAAATTTTTTCTAACTGCATGTAGGGTGTATATGCATGTATTGTTGTGCCTGTTTGGCTGTGGTGTCTATATGGCTTCCATATGAAAAACTTAAAAACCCTCAAAGGAGCATTTTCCCAGTTTGTTGCTAGAATCAATTATTTTTTTTATGGATTTAGTCATATATTGCCCATTTCTTATGTTTAACCACCAAAAAATACATTCATCATAAGGACAGGGAATATTTTAAAAAATTGTTATAGCTCTAGCATTTAGAATAAACCTTAGCACATAATAGCTGCTCAATAAATGTTAATTTTTTGAATAAATCAATGACTGAAATGTTTGCTACATATATAGTTTTTAATGACTGCAAGCTATTTTGTAATAAAGGTCTAAGCAAACTTTCATTAGCTTTCTGTGATTCATATTAATGCTGTATAATATCTTCATTATCATAATCAATGTTCTGTGGAACAAAAATCTTGGTTACTGGTTTTCATTTGTCCTCAAGAATAGATTCTAGAAGTAGTACACTAGGTCAAAGCATAAGAATTGCATGAGTTCTTACAGTTCTTAGTATATTTTGCACCTGGTATAAATTTTACACTCATAAGCAAAAAATGAAATATGCATCTTATCACTTCCTTGCTTTATGGATTGATTTTTCAACTTTTTCAATTTTAGAATTCAAAGGAATGTCATTTCTACCATGGACATTACATTAGCCAAGATATCTCTTGTTGTTTTAGCAACTATTTACTACAATGAAAGTTGTTTTTTTTTTTTTCCTTCTTGTTTGTGGCATAGTCTTATGTAGTCTGGTGATTCTTCTGGGCAGCTGTTTTCTAAACAGGGACTAATGATTGGAGAACTCCTTAATCCACTGTGTCTGTATAAATAGTTTACTTTCAGATGAAGTGTGTGTGTGTGTGTGTGTGTGTGTGCATGCGAGAGGGTATGACAGAAAAAGAGAGAGAGAGAGAGAGACCAAGAAGGGCTTCTTATAGAAGTCAAGTGTATATTTCACCAATATTCCATTGACCAGAATAAATCACATATTCCTGCAATAGGTAAGGGGCTAGAAGAATGCTGGTCACTAAATGTATCATCTTAAAATAGATTAAAAAAATAGATTCACTTTTTAGATAGCTGAAGAGTCTAAGGTGCTTGTTAGTACATCCAACAGATATTCCTCGCTCTGATCAAATGATGTACACACTCGGTTCTGTAACAGTGTTGACAGTGGTCAGCATTTGGTGAGTAGTACTTGCAAAGTGAAGGCAAATAAACAGAAAAGGCACTGGTCTTGTCAGAGATGTGGTTGCTTGTCCTGCAATTGAGGAGAAATGCGATTCAATTTACCCACCTTTAGAATTCGCTTTTGGTGTCCTGGAATAGTTCCAACATGGATAATTGCATTCTGCTGATGTAAAATTCCCCTGTAGTTTCCTTCGGATGAGCTAGCCTTCATTTCCCCCTCTACACATTGTAGTGTAGTGTTACTGGCACCCAGTGATCGCTCCATTCCACAAAGAAGCTGGTTGCATTTCACCACCAGGAAAGTGATCCCTGGGCAAATATACTGTCTGCAGGTTTCTTTGGTTCCTTAAGCGTAGAAAACATACATTTAATGGATAGTAAAATCACTGACTCAAAAATCTAGGTAGTGAAGGAAATTAGTAATCTTCTGTTATGTTATCATTTAACTCTAGAAATGAACTAAAAAAAAAAAATCTCCTAAGAAGATGTAGTATCTCTGACCCAACAAATAATACAGTACATTTTCTGTTGCAAAATAGAAGATATTATGACAGTGTGAATAATATCTATGGGATCAATAGTATAGCATTCCCATATCGATATGTTTACCTCTACCCAAATAATAAACTCTCATAGATTTCAAGGGGTAGAATGAACAACTTGAGAACCAGACTTTTTTTTCCTTCCAGCAATATTCATTTTACTAAGTAGTCTATACCACCCCTAATTAAATGCTTATGTATGCTCTAATAGTGAGAGATATTCATGTAGAAATAAAATATTGCTTGATGGTGGGCGATTCTGTTAAAAACTGAAGGTCAATTTGCAATTAAAGGATCTTTTAACAAAGTATCAGAATAATGTACTGTTCATTGGGTGATGAAAACAAGAATACAGTTATTGAGCAATTATTAAGCTTGAGTCTGACACTTGTAGAGATCTTTTACCTTAGTCTGAAAAAATATTTTTAAAAAATCCAAGCTTATTTCTGATTGATGAATTTCAAAGCTCCCATAGCCAAAGGAGGGAGATTTTCTAACAGTAGGGGGTTATCCTATTAAAATTCATCATGATTCTCCTCACTGAAAGAAGTAAACAAGAATCAATTTTCTTAGTAAAGAAGTTGGCTGAGATGCAAGTTGATCTAAGACAGACTTGATGGATTCATAGGAAATGTTTACAAAATAATTCAGAATCAGAAACTACAATTTACAGGGAATTCTTTTCCTTTTTCTTGGGTAGGGGGAGAGGGCCCGAGGAAAGCTGTATTACGGAAGAAAAGGAAAGCCCCATAGCACACACAAAAGGATTTTATAGCTTTTAATTCTGCTAAGCCACCGATACATGGAAGATGCGCAGTACTGTAATTATCTGGCTAGATAGATGTAATTGTATCTATCAAACTAAATAGAACACTGTCAGATGACAGCCAAGATTGGATTGTCTTTAAGGGTCAGACAGAAACCTGGAGTGACCTCACTCCTGTCTTCTCACCATGCCTGTTTTCTTAGCCTTTGATGGGGCCCCATTTTGCTAACTGTGTGAAAGCATATACAGTAACACTGTCTTTTTTGCTCTATGCCAAGAGCCTCCCTAGAGACCACGCTCGGCTTACTTGGGCCCAGGGGGATTAAGCCTGCCCAGGCCTCCCTTGTATTTGAAATGTATGATATTGATATCAGTGCTTAGGGAGAATCAGGCCTCTGCAGTGAACAGATCACGCCTGGCTCCATAAAGTCTACGTTGCATGGAGAGATGTATAGGCTGGGTGGAGAGGGGCCAAGTCAGGCTTTTGCTCTGGAAAACAAGAATTAGGTAATGAATTAAAGAGTTTGTTTCCTGGCCTGGTCCTTAATAGTCGGAATGTTTCTGTGGGCTATCTATATAGATTTGAAGTTCTGGGCGGTTTTACATTTGGTGTAGTGGCAGATCATTGTCATCTCAGAGGTGCTAGCAGGGCTACGGGCATTAGTGTTTGTCTGCCACGCTGCCTTTAAAACAAGCACGCCCCCTCCCCCTTGCTCATTTATAAGCAGTTGGAATCTATTTTCATGGAGTCCCTCCAATCAGGATCATATCCAAACCATTTTGGTTTTTTTGAGCCTTCCTTACTATATTTACTGTGTTTAGTGAAAAGCCTGGATTCTCCCCATGCTAAGTAGTCAACCCATGATGGTTGAAATATTCCACTAGTCCTGCTGCATGTATGGAAAGAGACAAAACACACAGAAGATATGTGGTTATTAAGTGAACTCCTTCATCTCCAGGTTCTGGGATGCATTTGCAGTCATTCTTGGGGTACCTGCTGCCCTTGAGTCACGCAGCTCCCATTGTTTGGGGCTCAGTGCCTGCCGCTGAGGGAACAAAGGTCTCCAAGGCAGGTTTGTCTGAATCTCAGCATAAAAATGCACGACACTTTTGCATATGCTCTGCGTTAAGCTTAACCAGGTTAACGCCCCTCTGCCTGGGTTTTTGGAAAAGAGTCCCAAATTGTCACATGCAAAGGGACATTTCAGTGCTGACTTTTATTTCCATGAGATTAAAAGTGAAACATGTAACCACAAAGCTGGTTTATGTCATCCCCCTGTCGGAGCCAGCAGTCATGCCAAAAATTAGATATTTGATAGGTTTGTGAGAGAAACAGATGCAGAAGGATGCCATTCCCACAATTTAGACTCCTTCTTATCTTTAAGCTAGAAAAGAACATTCCAGATGAAGAAAATCTATTTTATTGGCTTTAAAAAATAGCAAAGAAAATGTAGAAATAAAAAAATGCTAATTTAAAACTGATGTCATTCTTGGGGACTTATAAACTGCAAATTGGTATTTCTAACAAAAAAAAAGTCATTCAAGACATGCTTACTTGATGTTTTCATTTATGCTGTGCTTTTACCTCAGCAATGGTGTTATAATTGAGAGAAAATATCTATGAGATATAGTCACATAGCGTGTGAATGTAGACAAGAAAAAAGAAGAGCAAAAACCATAAACCTCCAAAAGGCTAAAACATCGAAAAAGTATTCTCTCAGCTTTTTTTGGGAAGCATTTTGTGTCCCATTCTTTTTATTTAATTCTGCCAGCTGTCTGCTAAACAAATCTAGCCAGGTGGGGCTTACAACCCATGACTAAAAAACCTACCAGTGCAGCTGTCCAGCTTGCCGGGAGGAAGAATTCAGACAAATGGCAGGAACGAAAAGATTGTTTTGTTTTCAAGAAAGTAGCTACTGTACCTTCTTTGGGCTCAGGGTTGTTGTTATTTTTTTGTTTGTTTGTTTACTTAAGTTAATCCATAACTTCCTAAGGTTTTACAGTAAAATAGAAAAATAATATCACCCTTAAAAATCGACTGTGTTTTTGCTCTAATTAGTCTAATCTATTATAATTTTCTTTTAAATAAATGCTTTATTTTATATTGCAAGCTGGATGGAGTTACTCTTTGGTTTGATTTTATCTTCTGAGAGTGACTGGCTGCTAACTTTTTTTTGCTCGTCCTCTGAGGTGGGAACCAGCTATTAGTGAACTGTGACTAAACTTTATTTCTAAATATCACATAATTAAATATGGAGCTATTTAAAGGTGAAGGTTGGCATGGCTTACTCGTGAGCAGAGGAACAGAACAGGCTTCTTTGCACTGCATCATCGGTCGACCTCAACTGTGAATTTCTAGTCAGCAAATGGGCTCTTCGTTTGGTGCATCTGAAGAGAGGAAGGGAAGAGCTGTGCTAAAAATGATCATGTTACCATCTGATCTGCAGCTCCATTGATGACAAATCAATGCACAAAACAGTTACTTTCCCCATTTATTTAACAGTTATCAACTCAGTGAATCTCAACATTTTCATCCAACCTGCGTAACTTCGTATTCTCTCATGAGGAAGACGAGAGATAGAGATGGCCTCCACCTTTGATCCCAGAACCTGCTGCAGAGACAGGACACTCCATTCAAGGCCCATTCAAAGTCTGCTGCTGTAGCAGACTTTGGAACCCTCCAGAAGACAGAACTTGGGATGCTGGTGCACAGACACCCTTCAAGGAAACATCGGGGAGCTCTGTAATCTTTGATATGCAAAGCAAAATACTGATGATGTTAGCCAGTTGTGATTTGTTATTGGCTTAAAAAAGAATGAGACTGAAGAGGATGGTAAGAATTTTCTTAGCAAGGGCAAATATCTTTCATAAACTGATGAGGATACTTGGCCAATTTGCAGAGCAGATTTGGCAAAGAGCTAGACCTAAGAGACTGATGGACCCAAAGAGATGATGACTCTCATCTGAGTTGCACAGTTCAAAATGGTATCCAGAGTAAGCAGGCAGAGCCAGATTACCACTCCAGCCACCTTTATTTCCTTTTGTCAGATGACAAGACAAGACTGATATTGGCCTGGGTGCTTCCAAATCAAAAAAGAAAGGCCGATTATTTTTCATGAACAAAGTGAAGTGTTGATGCAGAGTTAGCCCTCACAGTTTGTTGTTATTTAATGAAGGAGTAATGGGGACTCTTTAGCCAAACTGGTGTTTATACATGACAATAATGTACCACAAAAGAGTAATGACATTACTTAGCCCTCAGAGAATTTACGAGTGCAATTTAATGTTAGAAGTGAGTAAACTGCGCAAAGATGCATTAACAAATCAGGTTAAAAGAAGTGCACCATCACTTCCCTTTCGCCCTCCCTGCCACCCCTGATGCCTAGATCAAGCACTCTTCATATATCAGCCTCCACCTTTCTCCTAAATTTATACTTCCTTTGAGCATGTAGACTTAACTGCTTTTGGACAGTGTGATCAGCCAACATTTTGCTACTATAGTAACTTTGTAGTTAAATGGGAATAAACACCTAGGAAAAATTCACCAGTATTATAAATACATCATAATTTATTCTTAGTTCGCTATTGCATAAGAAAAAGAACAAATGTCTGGTTAGATACTATACATGTGTGAGAAGTGGGGATTTGTAGAAAAAAATAAAAAAAAACCCTCACATTTCCTCCTTTTTCCTTTCTTTCATTATGTGTGCACGTGCATATGAATCTGTTTATATTTAAATTTTCCTTAAATAAATCTTTAAATGTGGGCTAGGATTGCTCTATAATAGAGTGCAGACAAGCAAATCCATAATACATATATTTTCTATATTTTCTCTGGGATTGATGAATGGAGATCCGAAAGAATAAATTATTTATATTTGTAGAAAGAGAAACATGTATATGTGTTAGGCAAAGATCTGAGAAATCTTAATTTCTAACCATGTGGTCAATATAAACTAATATTATGAAGATGAAAAAGTTCTCCAATGTTGTCTCCATTAACAAAAACATTTACAGTGGAACCAAAGATTTTCAGTACAAAATAAGTTTGCAATTAATAGGATGATTTTCTCTCACAGACATTCAGATATCGCAAGTCCTTTTGTAAATAGTAATTTCATGAAGCAAAGGCTTGTATAATATAGTTAATCTAAAACATGGCTGTTAGTTTTGTTGTTTTGCAACTACAGGGTGAAAGCAACAGCAAATTTCTTCTAGCTTTGTGTCTTCTGCTGCATACTAGACAGTTCTTGCATCCTCCCTTCTCACACATGCTTTCCCTTTTCTACTTCTGCATCATTATCCCAGCATTTTGCTGACTTCTAATTCTTAGGATCATGAGCAGAATTTGAATATTTAACCTGTAAGCGATTTCATCCTGAAAAAAAAAAGAACACTGAGGCTTTGCCATGTTTAAAATCATTTCCCCATCAAAATAGTGGCATGTTCTTCAAATAATTCAATCAAAATGTGCCCTATGAATGGCATATAAATATACAAATTCTATGATTCAATAGTAGAGGAGCACAAGACAGAAGGCTCTTACAAGTCTTCCCTCCTTGCGCACTTAGTTTGGCATCTTTTTGATTATAGCCCAGCATACTGACAGTGTGTTTCTGCATCACACAGGTAGACGTGAGAATTGGAGTCTCATTTAACAGTGTGAATTTTCCCAATGTATCACAATTACAGAAACACCTGAGCATTCTAACTTTTTGCTGATGCATCCTGAAAGTTCAGTGTGTTGAAGTAACTGCGCTGTCGATACACTTAACTTTCCTATTTTCTTCTCTTAGTGCCCCTCTCGCCACCTTTTTCTTCTTTCCTTGCTTTTTTCTTTCTCTCCTTACTCAGTTTTTGCTTCCTTCCTCTCGATATCTCTATCCACTCTTTTTTCAATTTTTTCTGTCTTATTTTTGGTCTCAGTCTTCCATTCCCCTTAAATCGGCCTCGAAGCCAGGGGTTTTGTTTGTTTTTTTTTTAACGTGTTTGGATATGTTAAATTCTACAAAGTTTTCGTTTCCCGAAATGTGGAAAATAAAGCTCCAACAATGCTGCTGATTAAAGAGCAGTCACATTATTTTATAAACATCATATTTAATGATTTCATTTTCTATTGAACATGTTTCCTGTCTAACAATAATTAAAGAAGGAATTCCAACAAGGCTACACAGTCATGCTATTGGGGTTCAAGCAAGTAACCTTATGTATAGATTTGACTTCATGTAACAATTGCTTATCGGGTTAGAATGGAGAGACAGACCTTCCCGAGTGTTCTCATTTGTACTGTTTACAAGGCAGTCCTGTACTTCTGGTTTACAGCTCTGCTTAGATCCTGTTACAGTTATACTTAGATCTTTCTTTTGGTATAATGGAATTTAATGAGAAGGAAAGTGTGCTTTCAGTTTGCATTTTCAGAAGGATTTATGGCTAAACTTAGGGTATGTAAAACCACATTTACCCCAAAACAAGCAAAGGAGTCATTCACAGAAAGAACAAAACGTTCCCACCTGAATCGAAAACAAAGGGATTCTTAAATAAAAAAGGTTTTGGAATGTATCGGACATTAAAACATGTTTTTTTCTGAAGCCCACAAGTTTCCTACCTTGTGTTGAAGTCCAATTTAAAGTCGGTTACAACTCTGGTGCTGATGATTCTCAAATCCCACTGCTGCAAGCAGGAAAGGGCAGGGCTGCGTCCTGACACATCTGTGGACCAGAGGAGCTGGCAAGGGACCTCAGAGCTTTCCATTGAAGTGACTGTTCCCAGCTTGACGGCATCAACCGTCTACCTGAGGTAACCACTTCCACATCTCAGCACCTTGCTAGCGGAGGTCTGAAAGGCGCTGCAGGCAGAGGGAGTACCTGCTTGAGGGAGAGCTGACCGGTCACCCTACCCTCTCAGCCACCGAAGCCTTCATATGGAAGAGAGGAAGGAAGCCAAATAGGAGAAAACTAGAGTAATAAAGCAAATGAAGTGCTTGAATTATGGCACCGGTTGGCTTTGGTTATTGGCATTTAGCGACATAATGAAATTGTAAAAATTCAGAGCACATATGATTATCTAACTTTAGAAGAATTTAGTCTATCTGGGTCAGTGACTCTAAATACACGGTTGTGGCACGCACACTGGTTGTGATTCTTTGGGAGGTGGTTCGCAAGTAATTTGTGATTAATAATTGTTTTCAACTGAGTTACTTAAAAATAAATTAGAGCAGAGGATTCAAGGTTATTCCTGTAGTAATTTCACTTGCACTCACTGATATTCCCATTTGTATTCTTGAGTGACTGAGAAAGAGGTGGTGATACAGTTAGTGTCCTGGGGATTGTATAAATCTTTATACCTCTGTAAGTCTATGTCCCACATATGAACATCATTTGCCATGTGTTTTGTAATGGGAACAAAAGCCAAGCACTGAGATGCATTGCTTTAGGATTTGAGTTGCGATATGTTGTATTTGTCCATACTTAGTCTCACTATAATCATGTGAGAATTAAAAAATGCATGATTTTTTAAAAAATCATCTAATCATAGTGTTAGTTGAGGCCTCAGGAGGATGATCGAGTTGCTCTTTCTATGAACGGGATCACAACTAAACATGCCTAGAATAGCCAGCAATGATGCAGCCCAGATCAGTTCAAATTCGATTCAGAATATAAAGTCCTGGGAAGTGCTATGATGATTAGGTTGAATTTAAAATGTAACAACTGTACTTGGGTCCTGAAGAAGCAGTTGCTGTTTTAAAGATGTGTTATAACAGAAGCTCCTTCTTATTAAAATAATATCAAAGTTGGTTTTGAGAGACTTGAATCTCAATTCATTTGCTTTTTGAAAAGCTTCTGTTTTTGTGGCCATATCTAACATATCAGTTTTTGTGGTCATATGTAGGGGCAGGAACAGGGCACAGTGCAGGTTTTCTGATCCAGCAGACCAGGTAGAGGAGGAGTCAGAGTCCTCAATGGCTTTTGCAGTTTTTTTATTTAGATTTACCAGGCATATGGCAGGCAGGGATTCTGAGGGGCCCCAAGGATAGCAGTACTTCGAGCCCCCGGCAAATCTTCACTCTATCTGGGCTCTATCTGGGCTCTCTCTGGTGTTCTCTCTGCTTCTCTGCTCTCCTGCTTCTCTGCTTCTCGACTTCTCTGCTCCTGCTGGTGTCCCTGTGCCGCTGCCCTTAAAAGCCCACTCTCAGCCCAGGTGAATCCCACCTACCTATGCCCACATCCTACTCCAGGTGCCCGCTGTCAGGCATGCATTCAGGACCGCAGGGCTCCATCATCTATCCTAATGGCGGGAGGGCAAAAAAGCCTGATAATTTTTACCTTACCCTACACCATCACTAATTCTTTCCTTTGGTTTGACTTTTTGCTGAACTTCAATTTTCTTATTTGGAAAAGACTTTTCTATCTCATAGTCTGAATAATCTGTGGAAATGATAATCTGACTTGATTTTTACATTTCTTGAGTTGTTTTCTGTCTTCTTTGAAAGTAATCTCCATGAAGACAAGGATTTCATGTTGACATTTGCATATGCCACACCTAACACAGTGTAACAGCTGCTGGCATGTGTGGACAGTCAATACATACTTGTTGAATAGAAAAACATGAAAAATCCTCCGTTTGTTCCCAGGAACAGTCAACATGAGAGTCTCACCATCTCACCTAGGGATCCAACAGCTTTTTTCAGGTCTTACCATTCACAAGAGGTCAATTGATGTAAGGCATTGGTTTTTATTTTCTTTAGGAAAAAAAAAAGAAAAATCTGATACATTTTCACTAGCCGACATGATATTTCTGGTTTCTTGACTTATTTGGCAAAGGGATAGCACAGGTTGAACTGTTTAGAAAAGATAAAAGATTTTTTTTTGAATTTTGAAGTCTAGAGCTTTTACACAAGGTTTCAAAGTTGATTGAGCACATAAACTCCAAAGAAGACAGATCCTGCAAAAACCAAGAAACCCTATCTGAGGAGCGCCCTAAGTGTGAACACACCACACCATAACCATGTGGAAATAATAGTGTGTATGGTCAACAAAGTTTTCTGTTTAATGAGAACAGTGCCATTGTGATGAAAGTCTAATTTGGTAAACATCTTACAGTGCTGACTCATCAGTACTGAAAATCCAATAATAAATCACCACTGTGATTTAACATTAACACTGGAATTCACATCACGATGTGTACTACAGCATCAGCTGAAACTCAAACAGGTTGAGGAAAGGTGCATTTCATCAACCAGCAATTTAATTCATATCAAAGGAATTTCACCCCAAGTGAGTGGCAACTGCCACTTTTGAAAGCAGTTAGCTGTTGGGGGAAATGAGTTTTGTTAGTTCCCCATAAAAAGGTAATAATCTGTAATCCTGGGTGTTTTAAAAACCTTCTCTTCAAATTCCATCGCAAACAATATGAAACAACAACCCAATATCTTTGCATCTTAATCGCGTTTGGTAACGAAGCCCTTTAGATGATTGGCACTGCTTCTGTCGTAGGCCAAACTTTCTTTCAAATTACAAACACTCACAAAAGGTTTACATTATAAGGGGCTGCTTTGGAGATGTGCAGATTTAGTTTGTAAGTACAAAGTGAACATGCAAATTGCCTTATCTTGTGGGATTCACAAACAACCATCATTCAGATTGATTTAATACATGGCTTTTTATCTTTAAAAGTGTTAATTAGAAAATAGGGACAGTTCTCTGAACACTTAAGAGTAATAAATAGATCAAAACAGCATCCATGCTTCTGTGATGGAACTTCTGAAGGCTTTGTAAAGGGATTAATACAATTGTCAAAAAGACCACAGTATACATATTTAATAGTGTTACCAAGCTACAATTACATTTTTAGGACTTTATTCCTAAGTTTCTCTGTTTGTTATTTCAAAAAATGGAGATTTTATACAGCTGTGTTCCACATTTTGAAGTGACCATCTTATGAATGTTTCTACCTTGGAGGCCCAAATGCACTCTTCCAGGGAAGATTCTAAAACTGCAAATGAATATCAGAAGTTAGATTCAGTTAAGAATGGGCTGTAGAATTGCACAAAGTAAAACATTAAGAGAAAAAAAAATTATGATTCATGTGTTTTCCTTTGAATGAAAAACATAACTATTCACTGAGAATTTGCTTCTGTTTTGAAATTTCTCTGTAATATGTCAGCTAAACGCATGTGCTGAGGAATTAATCTTGGCTCTGCTGTTGCCTGGCTCAATGACTTCAGGCAAGTGATGTCACATCTCTGTGCTTCAGTTCAAATATGAAATGTGCATAGTCACAGTCCCTCTCTGATAGGGTTATGGTGGGGACTAAATAAGTTAGTGTTGAATGGTGACTGGCATTTGAATTCAAGTTTTCTGTAAGTTATGATAATTGAGGGACTTGTTCATGAGTCTAGAGGCTGGTTTTCACTAGGCTCAGTTGTATGGTTATCTTGTTATTAGACTAACAATCCTTGGGGCTGCCTCTTCAGATTTATGAAGAAGACATACATGTCCAGCACCTGAGGAGGGCTTGTAGTGCCAGGAAGGGCACAGAGCAGGTTTTTATGATTGGAGCAGACGAGTAAAGGAGAGTCCTGGAGCCCTCGGTGGCTTTTTCAGGTGTTTATTGAGCTTCTACATGTAGTGTAGCAACCAGGTATATGGCAGGCAGGGATGCTGGGGGCCAGGAAGCGGCAGGCCTCTCAGCCCCCAGCGAATCTTCACTGGACACTGGGCTCTCTGATGCGCTCTCTCTCTTTCTCTTCTGCTGCTCTTGGTGAATATATGTACTGCAGCCATGGCCCACAGAAGTAAACAACACAACTGAAAATAGCAATGTAACAAAAGGCAGGTGCTCGCCATCAGGCATGCAATCCTGATGGTGGGAGGGCAGAAAAGCCTGAAAATCATTTACCCTACAGGGCTCTTGGCCTTGGTATCTCTGGAAACTGTGCCTTTCCCTTCTCTTCAAGAGGAGAACTCAAGCGCTTAGCCATCTTCTGAATCTCTTCCATTCCAGTGCCCCTTATTGTTTTATCTTTTATCCACGTTTTGATTTTGCTAATCATACATAAGATGGCAAAAACAGTCAAAAAGTGTAAAACATTATACAATAAAATTAATTTTCCAGAAAACACATTTTCAAAAATTATCATTCTAGAAATTTTATTTGCATCTTGCTCTTTATTTCCACTTCGTTGACTGGCTCCATTCAATTCTTTGTGCCTAGTGTTTCTTTTTCTGACCACAACTTGTAAAATGTCACCCAATCCC
The DNA here is from genome assembly GCF_014898055.3 of Talpa occidentalis. Lineage (NCBI taxonomy): Eukaryota > Metazoa > Chordata > Mammalia > Eulipotyphla > Talpidae > Talpa > Talpa occidentalis. The sequence goes on along the minus strand of NW_023603184.1, from coordinate 79,521,097 downwards.
ATTTGAACACCCACACTCCCCAGGCCTTTGACTCATCAAATCCTGAACTTCCCATTTTTCTCTCAAATGTCCTTTTCTGTTTCTTTTCTGCCAGTCAATCAGTCCTTAAGTCATGCACCATCTTGGCCTCCAGAAACACTTTAATTTCCTCCTCTGCTTTGACTACACCATGTACCCTTTTCATTATTTGCCTTATCTACTCTCTCTTCAACATGACAGTATGTGGGAAGATTAGGAAACACTTTATGTCTGGATGTCACTATAAACTTGTGCTCTTTACCCTCAGCAGTGTCTTTTTTTTATTTATTTCAAGTACAGTGAGTCTGTTTAACTTATATACCTGGCCGTGTAGCAATTGCTGTATATTATCTTCTTAATTTCTTTTTTTTTAAAATAAATTATTTATACAAGAACTAGGGTACAGGCCAGATGTGCGAGAGGGTGAGAGGATTCACCAGACACAGAACGGGGAACAGAACAGGCAGACTGATGAAATACACTGCTGAGGGGAGCAGGTGGGTGAGACGGGAGAGGTCTGCCGCACCATGTGGGACCCTCACTGGCCGGCGGGGTTGAGCCTGTGCTGCAGAGGCTCGGACAGCTTCACAGCACTGTGCTCAACCACCTGCGCCACCAGGGGAGGCCCTCTTCTTAATTTCTTTTAAAAATGCTTTATATTCTTATACGGCTCACAAGTACAACTTAATCCTCATTTTACAGATGAAGAGGTTTGGAGAGATGAACTCATTTATACAAGTTCCTAAAACTTAAAAGTGGCTCAGCCAGAACTCAGAACTGGCTTGTTGCAAATGTTTTTGCCTCTGTGCTGAGTCCTCCTGATCTCTCCATACTTGGGTATTTCCTCAACTGATGCTCATTCTGTTCTAATATCCCAAATGACACCCCCTCATTGCCATCATTGGGTTATATTATTTCCTAATATCTTGAGAACATGAGATTGCCCATTTCTTCCTTTCTAATTGCCCTTCTCTAACCCATCACATCTCTATGTTCTACTGGATTCTGATCAGTTATAAGGGTTTAGGCCTTCTCCCCTATTATTATTTTTTTCTTTTTAATTTTTTTATTACTTTTTAAATTTTATGTATTTTTTTACATCATTTTTTATTTTTGTACAATGTATGCATTATCATCTTGCTTATAGTCCCCATAAAATTCCCACCAAATGCCCAAAAATAGATAACTGGATCAAGAAGTTGTGGTACATATACACAATGGAATATTATATTTTTAAAAGATTTTTATTTATTCATGCTACAAGAACTGGGATTTAAGCCAGAGGTGCAGGGGGTAAGAGGATTCACCAGAGAGAGTGAGAAGCAGAACAGGCAGACTGACTGAAACACTGCTGAGGGGAGCAGCGGGTGAGGCAGAAGAGGTCTGCTGAGCCATGTGGGTTTCTCCCTGGCCAGCTGGTGATCGAACTTGTGCTGCAGTGGTTGGTGATAGCTTGATAGCGCTGTCTTTAACCCCTGTGCCACCAGGGAGGCCCCTTCTCCACTATTATTGAGGTTCAGAGAGAAGAGCACTTGCCTAAGCCTGCATGGCAGATTGGGGACAGGATGAGAACTAAAATGGAGGTCTGTGGACTCTTGAGTTTAGTATTTTCATGCCATGCACCTTTAAATGGGCTTTTGACCTAGCTACTGCATGCGTATCACATATCTTTCTATTCCACGTAGGGATCCCATAAGATCATGAATGATTCCTCTTTCCTTTGGCTTCTCTCTGTTTATATTTGTTTTGGTTTCTGTCCCCTGAAGATATAAACAGATCACTTTCCTCAACTCTCCATCCTTCCCTCCTACCCCCCTCCCTCTCAGTGAAAAATTCCATCAGGTTAGTTATTCTAATGCACTACATTCTTTTTCACTCATCATTCCTTTATGACTTGCAATTTTCCATTTACAACATTCACACCAGCTACCACATGTACTGGTTGAAGCTGTTATTCCTGAAGAGTCTCCTATGCATTCTTGTTGTCAAAATCAGTCTTTACAATCAAAAAGACTGACTCTTAGTAACTAGGAGAATGGCAGTTTTCTTACTAACAGCGAAGTAAGTCCCTGCAGCTTTGAACTTGTTCCAGATTCCAGAGACCATCCTAATTTTAGGCAGAAATTGTGGGATCTCTCTTTCTGGAGAGTTTGTGTCAATGTGGTCAAGTGTATCATTCCTGAGTATGTCACAGGAGCTGGATCGTTCCAGACTCTGTAGCATTAAACCTTCCTTTTTGCTGACACATGTTCCCATCTGCTTCCCTTCATTGTCTTTTGGTGACAACTCAAAATCCATTCACTTCTTACCTTGCTGATGATGCTCTTCTTTTGCCAGTTGCTTTGAAAATGTTCTACTTTTCTTTTTTTCTATTCATTCTTTGGAATTCTTATTTATTTCTGTAACATCATGTAGGAGTACCACAGCTTCAATACCTGTGTGTCAATATGACCGCATGTGCAGCTCTCTGTACCAGAACATTTTTGTCTAGATGTCCCAGAGACACATTCATCTTAATATATTTAAAAACAACTTATCATTTTCAACACCATGAAAACACACCCTTGCTCCTCTTGCTGTTTTTGCTTCGCTTTTAGTAAGAAAACTGCCATTCTCCTAGTTACTAAGAGTCAGAATATAGGGTCATGATTGATTTCTTTTACTTTATTACTTCCCACATTCAATCAGCAACCAAATCCAGCTACTTCTTCGTTTTCAATTGCATCTTAACTTTCCTTTTCTTTATTCCAGCCACCACAACTCTAGTTAATCTTTGTTATCTCTTCATTGAAAGCCACAATATCTCAGAAGGAATTCCCTGGCTCTGGATGCCTCTTGTATCTGCTCTGACTCCATCTTTTCTAGCAATATGAACCACTCTGTAGAATAGGTTCTGAATACGTGAGATGATATTTGTAAGAGTTTTAAAAAAACAAACATATATTTGTTATATGTATATTAGCTAGATGCATTTTCTTTCTTTCTTTTTTTTTAAGATTTATTTATTTATTTATACAGCACTGGGTACAGTCAGAAGCGTGGGAAGGTGAGAGAACTCACCAGAGCCAGAGCGGGGAGCAGAGCAGGCAGAAGGACCGAAGTACACTGCTGAGGGGAGCAGTGGGCGGCAGGAGAGGTCTGCGCACCATGTGGGACCCTCCTCCAGGGGCTGGGGAGCAGCCGGGGATTGAACTGGCACTGCAGAGGCTGCGGGCAGCTTTGCAACCCAGCGCTCAACCGCTGCACCACCAGGGAGGCCCTAGATGTATTTTCTATGTCACCAGTTTGCTCAAATATTATGTTTCCCCCATGGTCTACCAAACAAAGAAAAAATATCTGACTTTTAAAAACTCCTGTAATATTACCCAACTTTATCTCTCCTATCTCTCTAGATTTATATCCTACTAATCCTTATGGATTATATTCTCTCCTTTTGAAACTCTTGCCAATTGTCAGATAAAACCTTATCATCTGCATAGTGTTTAAGTTGTTCTACCACTCCCTACACCCCTGAATTATTTCTGCTCTAGTGAGATGGAAGTAAGCTGAATTGATGATATCTAATATCATTGGTAAAGGATGACTATCATTAATTAAATTTTGGGCTCAGCATGAGTTTATCTATTGATTTGGCATTTTACATTTGGCTCATACTTGAACAATAAGTCACAATACTCTTTCATCCATATGATTATCTTTAAAAGACAGGAAATAATAGGTAATGATTATGGAGAATAGTAAAAAGAGTTGGGGGTTTTAGTAGTTGATGACAGGGTTATTATGAACAGTGAGGATAGCATAAAAAACAAGCAAGAACTTAGGTAGCATAGATTGAAAAAAATGTATCTTTCCTGGGAATTTATAATCTCCTTGTTCTTAGTATTGCTTGGACTATACCAGGATATTGTGTCTGGGTATGGCATTTAAAGAAGAGCTTGAGTAGAATGAAGAATTTTCAGAAGAGGATGGCTAGGGTGGTGGATATGATGAAAAATATCTTATAAGCTAAATGAGAGATGGAACCAAGACAATGACACCTGAGGAAGTGAAGATTAATTAAAGAAATGATCATCTACCATGAAGAGATGCTATGTGTGTTCCTCCAATAGATAGAAGTGACAAGTAGAACTATTTATGAATCAATAGAAAAGAATATTTTATCTCTCCCACAGTTGACTGTGAGATTGGGTCTGATTGATCAAGACGGTTTTGGAAGGATTTCCTACAGGAGAAGGAAGTTGTACTAGATAACTACAATTAACTTCTTAAATTTTAAGATTCTAAAAGGGAAAAATGAACTCTTTGGAAGTCATTGCAATAACCAATTAAAAAAATAAACATAGTGGATTTAATGTTGCCAATCCAAGGCTGGATGAAATCAAGGTTAAGCTAAAGATACCAGCAATGGTAATCAATGGTGAGTTGTGAGAGGAAAATCAACAAAATTCATATATGGATACATTTTCAAAAATGTTCTTTTAGTTGGGAGGTTGGTAGGGCCATTGTTGCTGTGAAAGAACACATGGCCACAGAGGACATTTGTGGGTGGGGATGATAGGTTTAGAGTGAGGTTTTGAAGGAAATTATAATTTACCTGGGCAATGGTGAAATTATGAATGACATGCAAACTGTGTGGTTATGGGAGAAAGTTATGTTCATGATGAGGATGGTGGGGACCTTGACTTATCCCAGAAGACCAGTTCTAAGCCTGTAGAGACAGCTTCATGGCCACCACATGTTTTGAAGTTAATTTGATGGACTTAATGTTTACGGTCCCTTCTCTTATCACACCTCAGCTGCTTTTCTCCTTAATTTGCCTTCTATTTTCCTTCTGTAGTGCTATGGCTAAACTTATGGGTGCCAACTTTCTCAAGGAGCTGTCTGTCTCTTGGTCCTCCATTTGTCTTCAGGTTGTCAATTGCAATTCTGATCAGAGTTGAGTTTTATTTTGCACAGCTGCACTACCAGTGGCGTGAACTGGTCGTCAATAATTCTCTACACCACCCTTTACCCCTCCCTAATTTTCTGTCTAACATATTAGCTGTTTCATTCTCTCACCACCTGTTCTGACTCCAGATCACAAAGTTGTTTTATTCCAGACTGACATGTAGAGTCTGGATGCAACTTTACTATTATCAATGGAAGGAAAAAGATTACCTATGATCTTCTTGTAAGTCACAGGAAAAGTATAAAAAGCATGAGCAAGTGTAATTTATCACTTTGAGCAAGTGGGCATGTAATTACTTGCAAGGCTGCTTCTAGTTTAAAGCAGAGTTTTCTAGTTCTAGCCTTTTTTAAAAAAAAGATTTATTTATTGGGCATCCCCGGTGGCGCAGCGGTTGAGTGTTGTGCTGCAAAGCTGTCCGCAGCCTCTGCAGCGCCGGTTCAATTCCCCGCCGGCCAGGGAGAACCCCACATGGGGCAGCAGAACTCTCCTGCCTCACCCGCAGCTCCCCTCAGCAGTGTCTTTGGTCCATCTGCCTGTTCTGCTCCCCGCTCTGGCTCTGGTGAATTCTCTCACCCTCCCACGCTTCTGACCTGTACCCCAGTTCTTGTATAAAATAAATAAATAAATCTTTTAAAAAATAAAGATTGATTTATTTATGCATACAAGAACTGGGGTGTAGGCCAGAGGTGAGAGGATTCACCAGAGACAGAGTGGGAAGCAGAACAGGCGGACTGACCGAAATACACTGCTGAGGGGAGCAGAGGGCGAGCCAGGAGAGGTCTGCTGCGCCATGTGTGTTGCTCCCTGGCCCATGATCGAACTCTTGCTGCAGTGGCTGTGGATAGCTTCATAGGTTGCGTCTTAACCCCTTGGCTACCAGGATAGAACCCCTAGTTTTATCCTTAAACATTTTCTCTGTGTAGAAGTTTTGGAGACTTTGGTACCTCTGCAGATGCTTGGTTTAAGTGTTACTTCTGCAAAATCATGTTCAGGTCATTTCAATGGCATTGCAACTATCTCCGATTTAGCCAGAGGGTCTGCTAGTACTTCTATTCCAGATCTTCTTGGCCAGTAATTTGACACTGAAGTTTTCATTGTCCAATAAACTACAGTGCAGGGTGAACACACTAACAGATAGTGTTTACATAAACTAAAAAGACAAATAAGTGTTACAAAATTAGATATTAGTTCTCCTTGGTGTGATCACTCTTGCCTGAGTACACTGTGTTCATTAGATTTATCCATTCGTGTGTTTTATTTAAGGAAAACATTGAACAAATTAATGTTTTGAGATATTTAAATTTAATTTGTCCCAAATTTCAAAACTCATCTGTATCTCTCCACATTTAAGACTTTAATAATTTCATTAACTTGAATGATTTTCTTTTATAAAAGAAAATTTCTGGAAGTGAATACTGGAGGTTTGGAGCATTTTGATTTTATGAAAACCTTCGCTCCAAAGTTGGGTAAGTTTTTATTTGAAAAGATTTCCAGATTAGTTCTCCAAAGTCACTATTCCTGACTACATCGGTACTAGCAGTGTAATTGCCTGATTGTATTGCCAACAACAAATTTTGGAGAAAGAAATTTATTGGTTGCTTTTTGGTTAATGGTCTTCATTGTTGGTTGAATTTGTGGACACTCTTATGCACAAAGCAGTGTGATGCTACTTCCCTGTAGAGAGCTGTGAAAAAGACTAGTTCAGCTAAATTTGGGCACAGCAAACAAACTGGCCAACATATATTTTGCATATATTTTAGTTATCTGACTTAATAGATATTAGTATTGTTCAGTTTCCTCCAAAATTTTCTATTTTGGATCTTGAGAGTATTTTATGTCAACTAGTTACAAACAATGAAGCTGATTTGATGGAAATGAATTTCAAGAGTCATCAAAAACTGTTGAGTTTCCTTAGCCTATCTTTTTCATACCCATTGAACCAATATCAAATAAGAACTTACCAATTTTGGAGCAAAGGTTTTACACTGAGGATGGATTTAATCAACTCTTAATTAGACTGAGCACAAACAGATTTGTTCTCTATTTCTAAGATTACTATATGACTCACTCTATTTCTAGACTCTGGAAACTAAGTATCAAGTGATCACTAACTGATGGATCTAGGTGCATTTGGAATAAAAGTGAAAGATGATGGCGATAATATCAACCAAAATGTTAAAAATTCAGGCACTTACTACATGCAAAATTGTGTAGTAGGACCTCTAGTAACACGGGATCCTACATTATGATGCCTGCTACCACCAGTGACTTGAGGAAAAGTATATTTTCTAGAGTATGGAATTGTTCTCCAGGATGGTTGGTTGACGTCAGATACCTTCTGAAAATTTACTCCATTGAATATCTGGGTGACTTTTCTTCAATCTTGAAGCTTATTGTGCTTAAAGTTCTTGAAACTGTCTTAGTTTCATGAAATGATACAAGTTGGCTTTGGTTTGATCTCCTGAAATGGCTGTGGGCTCTAGACCTCTGGCAAACTACTGGCATCTTCCTTCTATGTTATGTGCTATATTGCTTCATCTGTCTCTTTCAGACAGATGCATTTTAATTAAAACAATGACAAGACTGTATCTTCAGTGTTCTTTAGAATTGGGGATGATCTTGTACGTACTTCCTCAAGATATATTCTGACTCAAAACATGTGGTTAACAGAAAAAAAAAAAAGATAAATTTTAGGTTCCTTAAGATTCAGACATTTTTATATTGTATGCATTTTCTTTTCTGAATTTATTCACTCTAAACCCTGAGCAATATTGCCTTACTTACATAATCATACAAACTGTTTCTTTTCTTGAAACTATACTACGTTCATTTCTATCATAGAAAAAGAGAAATGTAGAGATCTGGATTCTCTTTTTGCTTCTTATTATAGGATACAGGAGCCTAGTAAAATGCTAATAATATTTTATTAGGAGAATATGGCACCTTTTATGACTTAACTACATCTAGGTGACATCACGGCTCCACATGACAACATGAGTTAAGATGAAATATACTCATTAAAAACCAAATTCCATCATGTCATGGGTAACTCGTGATCTCTAACTTTGGAGTGTTAAGCCTTGTAGATGATGCCAGAGCCTATGTGAAATCTGTTATTAATAATATGAATAAATTCCACCCTACTCTTTAGTTGCTCATTCACATTACCACCCAACAGCTCAACATAATCTTTAGTAACATAAGGGAGAATTCTTAATATATCTGATGACTTGAATAAATGCTTTCAAACTTGATAATGCGTTAACATTCATTTGCTGAAAAGTGAACCAATGATGGTTAAGTGACTGCATATTAAAATGCATGTGTGTCTATATGCATGTATCTGTGACTGGTTAGCTCCATGGTTAGAACACTGTGCTAATGAAGCTCAGATCAGGGGCTTTCCCCCATGTGGTCCTATAAACTGCTCTCATTCAAGGGTCATGGTTTCATCTTTGACCCCATCCTGCTGTTTCACACATGCTTACTGTTGGCTAGCAAGGAAATACTATTAGAGACCATATATTGCTTAAAGCACATCTATCACCAAAATGAAGTAAACAACTCCCAGCACATAATCCATGTGGGTGGTTCCATAGCATCACCTCAAGGGTTGTTATCTCCGGGCTTGCACAAATATACAGGTTTAGATATAAAGGCATATATATTAGAAACAGCTACTAACCAATTCACTGATGGAGATTCATCTGGAGAAAGACCATTATGGAACAGTGAGTTGTTTGTATCAAAGATTAGTTTAAAGACAGCTGTAGTTTTATTATTTTAAAATCTCTGGATGAGGGGATTGGATAAGATAAACTTTAAAGTTCTTCCAGCTTCCTACAGTCTCCAAGTGCATTGATTAACATACATAATGTAAAACAATGTAGTTTTGTAAAGCAAAATTGGCAGAAAGATAATATTCTCTCAAGAAAAGCTACTTTCTGAATCTTTCCTTCAAGCTACCAAAAAAAAAAAAGGTGATCAAGTAGAGCTCAAAAATAATTTCTGGGCTTAAACTTAAAACTCTTTTATCTGGAACAGATTATTTCACTCCACAATTAGAAATGAGATCCAAAATGCAAATATTACTGAGAGAGATAGCACATTGCCTCATATTCACACTATGGTGTTAACAACTGCTATAAGAGCCATTTTACAGAGTAAGTTTGAGAGGGAGAAGCATACCTTATTCAAATATATGAAGATGATTTTACAAATCATATCCTATTTTATTCCATTCCTAATTCTGCCAACCCTTATGGGTATGTAACAGTTTTAAAGACAGTGCTTCAAAATTTGAAGAGGAGAAAAAGTGGAAACAGCTTAAATGAGAATATAACTCTTAAGTTCTCACCAAATACATTTTCATAGTTTTCCAGTTTTTTTTTTTTTTTTTTTTGAGAAAGGGTGAAAATTCTTGGAATTAAATGTACAGTATAATACTAAATATATGCTGGCTCTTTAAAGCTTTGTATCTCTATTTTCCTGAGCTATCTTTCTTTAGATCAAAACTCTCTTATATCTAAATTTGGTGATACAGATTATTATTTACTGTCCTATTGACCAGAGGGAAATCTGTTCAATCAATATGTGGAGGTTTATTGCATTTGAAGTTCTGTTTCGTCATGTAGGAATGTTATTTTGATAGTAACAAAACAAAATTAAGTAGGGGAGGGGAAGAAGAAATTTGTAAATAAACTGAATTTCAAGATTCCAGAATTTCTGTCTCCATTTGTCCCTTTACATGGAATAAGAGAATCAGGGCTCTTTATGAGGTGATAGAATGCAGGTTGGATATATAAGTCCTATGTTCTTTATGTAAGAGGTTGAAAGGGTCGCAAAAAGGCACTATTGCATTTAATGGTGGCAATATCCTTTCACATATTTGGTCACTCCATACTGCTGGGAAATAGATGCAGCCCTCACCTAGGACAGCATGCCAGACACATGAACATCCTAAAGTCATATGGATAAGAATCACAACCAAAGAATGAGTCTAGGTGTTTCTTAAAGAATATTTCCTATGCCCTGACCAAAAGATCAGTTATCTATTATCTGTCCACATTGCTCAAGAGATGATAGGCAACTTGAATAGTAATGAGAACACAAGCCTTCTTCTCACACTCTTGCACCTCTCATGACTGTTTCATGTAGTCAAGTGGAGACCTTTATATCTGTGAAGCCAGGTCTGGCAAAAGCTAGCAGTCTCCATTACAGGGCCCTCCACTGTGCCCTCATCTCATGCCAGTGTTTCTGATTCTCCATCCAGGTCCTTGACCTTGGCACGAGATGCTGGCTAAACCCTCCTCTGTAGAGAGCAGCTTGTACCCTTGGCTCATTTAAAGCCCTTTTAGGTTTTAGGAACTCCTCAGTGCGATAATTTTGTTTATCCTTTGAATGTTAGGTGACGAGATCTTTGAAAAATTGGTATTCTTTTCCCCTTACAGCTATAAACTGGAAACTTCACTCACGTGGGTATGGTGAAATGGAAGACCAGCCTTTCATTCTTCTTAACTTCCCATATAATCAAAAGAGCCTAATGCATTCAAGTTGTCTGTAACATTTTGTGTGTTTCTGAGTTGAAACCAAATTCCCAAACAACCATGTGAACAGTAATGAAATTCAGACAAAGGGGTTCTATTTTCCTGTTGTTAGGAAAGAGACTCCTTTGGTGAACTCCTGGGTTCAACTCCCCCTGATTGAAGACACCAGAACATTTAGCACTCATTGACTACATTTTAACACTCAAATTCTTTCAAAGGCCCTAAAAAATATCATGGCGGGATTGTGTTTGATTAGGAATATAATTTATAGAATTATATAGCATTTGTGTTCTGTCATGTTAAAAAATGAAACAGCACACTCTATAGATTACAATTTAATTGGTAAGATGATATAATATGAGTCTCTCATACGTCTACATGAGAATTTAGGTACAGTAAGCAGAACATAACTATTCCAGTTGGAATATGGCCAGAAGCTGGGGATTAAAAACCCTTAGTGTTACGAAAAGTTCCATGGGATGTTTAATGACTAGAAATAGCCAGATGCTTAGATTTATGACATCCAAAAATAGTACCCCTAGCAGGATTAGTCCACCCAGGTCATGCTGGGGCACAGTTTGGGCAATAGTCAAAAAAACTCATTTATTGAATCATAAACATGATTTCTAGCAGCTCTGGGTTGGAGATTTGTATTCAAGTACTACTTATCAACTTTTAGCAGCTTCCTTGAATGTAGCATCCCACTGGCACTCAATAAATGCACAACAAAAAGAAAAATGTCAGGTAGGCTTGAATGATAATGAAGAGAATATTGGAGGGGAAGGACAAAAGTCGAGGGACCAAAGTCACAAGTAAGTGACTGGGATGACTCCAGTTGTAATGTGACTTCAAATCTCATGGAAAGACATGAAATACCACTTGGGTTTGGTTTTCTGGTGTCTGCAATTTCATAAATTGCAATTAATTACAATTTAATTCCTTTTTTTAAAAAAAAGATTTATTTATTTATACAAGCACTGGGTACAGTCAGAAGTGCGGGGAGGGTGAGAGAATTCACCAGAGCCAGAGCGGGAAGCAGAACAGGCAGAAGGACCGAAGTACACTGCTGAGGGGAGCAGTGGGTGGCAGGAGAGGTCTGCGCGCCATGTGGCAATGTGGGACCCTTGCCGGCGGTCGGGGATCGAACCGGCGCCGCAGAGGCTGCAGGCAGCTTCGCAACCCAGTACTCAACCGCTGCGCCACCAGGGAGGCCCACAATTTAATTCTTTTTGATTAATGCTTAGTCCCCTATTTCACAGCAAGTATGGTTGTATATGTTAACACAAACAACTTAGTTGTTATTTTAATCATAGAGTAGCATGGACTTTTCAGATCATATTTTGGAGAAATGAAGAATAAAGAATCCTTAAGAATGAAGACCTTCATTGAGTGAATCACCAAATGAGGACAATAACAGCATAAAGAAAGTATAAAAAAAAACACAATAAATTTCTCCAGTCTCATTGATATAGGTTGAGGTGTGTCCTGTTATATTTCATAAGCTGAAGCTTTCCCTCCCAGTTCTTCACAATGGGATCATATTTGGAGTTAAGATAAAATAATTCAAAGAAGCAATTAGGTAAAAATACGATTATTAAAAAAATACACTAATCCAATCTGATTGGTGTCATAAGAAGCAGAAAGTTGGAAACAGACACCAGGAACAAACATGCACTGAGAAATGACTGTCTCAAGACATACAAGATGATGGCCATCTGTAAGGACAGGGCTCGGGAGAAATCAAACCCACCAGCATCTTGGATTTCAAGCCCTTCCAGAACCATGAGAAAATAAATGTGTGTTGCTTCAGCCACCCAGTCTGTGGTATTTTGTTATGGCTGCCTTAGCAAACTCGAACAGTCACCCTTTTCAGACAGAGGGCATCAGAACTACTAGTTAAATTTCTCAGCTCTGTAGGTCTGATGCTTTTATCTTAAAGTGGTTCTAATTGTTCTTGGATTTTTCTAGCTTCAGGGAAAAGCTCTGCCTTTGAGGATCATGTCTGTCACCCTGGGTTGATTTTGTAAGGTCTGGTTTAAATTCTTAGAGCTATTTGAGCTCTCAAAATATGCTGGGTTTATGAGCAAAAATAAAGCAGGAAAAGCAATGATGACTCTGACAGGGCTTGTTATCAAAATGAAGCCCACTGAGTCACTATTTGCTGGTAGTCATTTTGTTGGCCAACTTCACATTAAAAAATCAGGTGCCTGTATCTTTAAAAAGCACAGGCCATTTGCCTCCATGGGCCTCACTGAGCACTTCTGATTTTTTTTTTTTAAGATGTATTTATTTATACAAGAACTGGGGGTACAGGCCAGAGGCATGGGAGGGTGAGAGGATTCACTAGAGACAGAAAGGGGAGAAGAACAGACAGAGGCACTGAAGACACTGCTGAGGGGAGCAGCAGGTGAGGCAGGAGAGGTCTGCTGCACCATGTGGGTATCTCCCTGGCTGGTTGGGAATTGAACCCATGCTGCAGAGCCTGTGGACAGCTTCACAGCATGGGGCTCAACTCTCTGCTCCACTGGGGAGGCCCACTTCTGATTTTTAAAGATTTATTTATTTATTTATTTATTTATTTATTTATTTATTTATTTATATACAAGAGCTGGGGTACATGCCAGAGACGCGGGAGGCTGAGAGGACTCAACAGAGACAGACCCAGAAGCAGAACTGGTAGACGACAGAAATACACTGCTGAGGGGAGCAGCAGGAGTGACAGGAGAGGCCTGCCACAACATGTGGGACTCCCGCCGACCCACCAGGATCCATCCCGCACTGCAGAGGCCGCGGACAACCTCCCAGCATGGCGCTCAACCTGCTGCGCCACCGGGGAGGCCTACCTGCTTCTGATTTTTAAATGAATTTTGGTGAGAAGATTTCACAATGGGCTTTTGGGGCTATCATAACTTTGGCATCAGCAAGAGATGAAGGACCTCTTGCATTAATATTATTTGATGTAAATGTAAGTAACTACAGTAAAAGTAAATCAGAATATTCGTGCTTAAAGCCAATAGTAATTGTTAATAATAAAATCAGTCTTCAATACAACTCTTGATGTGCTGCTGTGTGGAAACTGGAAGTCCAGAGGGTAAGGGGAATTTATGCTTTTGAAATCACTGAGAGCAAATTCTGACTATGTGGAAATGCAAATTCAGTATTAAAAAATGTAATTAATGATAAGCTAAATATTTACCCACTTCGCTTTAAATCAGGAGTAAACCTGTTGGTTCATGTTTTTCTAATAGGAGATAGGCTAGACAAAAATGGGGAGGAGTTAAGGTGTTTCTTTTCCCAACAGAAATAGATCCTGCAACTCATATAGTTATGAAATACGGTCCTTTTCACTTTTATTGAAGTAACATTCAATTATGTTATATAAATTTCAGGTGCATAGCATTATACTTGGACATCTGTGCGTACCACATTGTGATCACCACCAAAATGCCAGTTTCCTTCATTTTTGAATTTGAAATTTATCCATGATTATTTTATTTTACCAAAAAAAATGTTAATGATGTTTAGCATGTGTTGCATGAAAGAAATCATAGATAGGATGTTAAATATGGATATTTAAAACATAACTTTAGCAGCAAATTAAGTGGTAGTAAACACAATATAAAATTATTTAGAGAAAATATGTAGAGGTTGGAGGTGTGCAGACATTCAAATGTTCAAAGACTTCTCACTGATACCATTTTAAAAGACCCTTGTAGCAGATGCACAAATAACTCTACTGTTGGGGGATTGTCCTATAAAGAATTTGGTGTTAAGCTTTTTCTTTCAGCAAGTTTTTTTTCCTCTAATTGTCATTTGATTATTTTCTCATGAAGGTAGTTTCAAAGGAAATGCTGTTTCCTCACAAGGAAACTCAGAAATAAAACCATTCTATCAATCATGATCCAGGCAGGAAAACAGAAACCACCATAGGTATTTTAAACAGAGGCAATTTCAAAGAGGGAGTTGGTCACTTAGATGATGGAATTTTTGACACAGTAATGGTGAGGGAATCCAGAAATTAGAAACAGTAGGAAGTCACTGCCATCCCGGTGGTTGAAAGGACACCAGGAGTAGTTACTGTTTTCACAGCTGGGGACGAAGACTGCTCTTGGGGAACTTGAATTCTCGTGGGAACTCTCCTGTTGGAGCTGTTACCACTGAGGGAGAAGAATATTCAAGAGCCACAATCACAGAGAGGATAGAATCTTTGCCAACAGCAAAATCAAAACAGAGAAAGAACCAAAAAATGAATCCTGATTCATCCTGTTTTTCTTCTCCGAGGGTTCTGCCAGTGCTTCTCCTTGGCTAAATCTACCAAAATTTAGTTGGTAGAGGAGTCTGGGAAATGTAGTTCCTGGAGATACAAAGCAGAGCAGAGGAAGAGTTGGTAAGGGATCAAGAGCAAATTGGCAAATGGCTCGCACACACAAAATAGTACTACTTTTTTAGCTTATGTTTCTCTTATTAGTTTAACATAGTTCCCATGTTGTATTGGAGATCATTTTGGTACCTTATGACAATTATAGGGTTTTCTTTTTTCTTTTTTCTTTGGCTATGAGATATTTACTTATATAAGTAAAGGGCTCCTGGATTTCGGATTTGGGGATTCATCAAACACTAACGTGGTGTCTGAGATGTGGGAAGCAAGGCTGGAGAAACCAAACTGGTATTTGAGTTTCAACCCAGTCTCCGAATATTCGTCAGAATATCAGCTCCCAACTTGTTACATGACGTTTCAACTTTAGCAATTTTGTACTAATGAACTCCTTTATTTCTGCCTGTCTCATTAGGACACTCCATGGTTTCCAGAAACGCAAGTGAAGTTTAATAGAGATAAAGCCATTCCACTGGCGCTGGTATGATCAAGAAGCTACAATCAATCTTGTTTTCTTCAAGCATGTCATAAAAAGACCCTTTTCCTTCTGATTAGCATTCTTGAACACAGTACAAGCTGATGACTTGCTTGAAGTCATTCACTGTGGGGATACAGCACCTACTGCACGTGATAAAACGACATAAGGCATATGAACTGCTCATTACAATCTAATTAGTTTGGGCTTTTCATTTCATTTTATGTCCTGAATTGAACCTGATTCAATATGATTCTGAGCTGGAGTTCATCATGTCTTCTCCCTGGCAATGCAAGTTCATGGTGTTTGCTTGCTAGATTCCACAGTGAAAGAAATAGTTCCTCTATTCTTTCTTAAGAACTG
The DNA here is from genome assembly GCF_014898055.3 of Talpa occidentalis. NCBI lineage: Eukaryota > Metazoa > Chordata > Mammalia > Eulipotyphla > Talpidae > Talpa > Talpa occidentalis. The sequence continues at coordinate 79,505,372 of NW_023603184.1, read as the reverse complement.
GTTAGAAAAATGGCCATTAATATAAACCAATACAAACCTTTGCTCTTATATTTTCCTTTGTGAGAGATTTCAATTTGACCCAGCACACATCACACCACAGTTGTTTAAGTGTTTCAAGAAGGCTTGATCATTATGATGAGTTGACTTATCAGATTCCTGGGCTCACTTCCGTGTTACACATGAGAGCCTCCTTTTAGTTGAGATGGGCATTTAAATTTCAAAGAAGGACTAAACAAACGAGGAAAACCTAGGTTAGTTTTTCTAACAAGCTCAATTATTATTGGGGGCTCTGTGAGAGTAAGAGATCTTCTATTTGCGGTCTGTTTCCCAAAATGTGTCTTTCCATATCTCACATTTTTAGGTACACTAAGTACACGGTGATTTATCTAAGCTCAGTGTTTTAGGGGTTCTAGGAAAAGGAAGACCTAGAATTAATTCTCTTGAAAGACATATGCACTTTCTCTCATGTCTTTATTTTTGATGCAATGGAATCCAGACATCTGCTTTTTTTAAGGTGTTCATAAGAAAGTAAGTTTATCCATCAGAATCTGTCACTCCTTTTTTTTTTTAATTTGAGAAATCATTTAATATAGGTAATGGTAACATAAAATATTCATAAGAATATTTTGCTTATTTTGCTTGCTGCTCATATGAGCTTTAAGAATTTGTTGCAGAAACTGTGTTTCATATTCATCTTATTAAATAGCTTAAGGCATTGGCAACACATTGCCCCTCGATTTCTTGCCATGGAACTGACTGCCCGGTAGATGAGGAGGTGGTTCCCCTACAACTGACCAAAATCATTTTGGGCAAAGTAGATTTATTCCACATTACTAAATTTACCCTACAAATAATTACAGGAAAAAAAATCATGTATTCCCCATAGCTTTGTAGAGGGGATATATTTAGATGATAGATGTATCTTTTACAAAATCCATGTTCACAGTGGTGTTGCCTTCCCTACCTCCCTGCTTTGGGGCAATCTTACTTAGTCAGATTCCTCCCTTAAATAATAGGGTGAAACTTCACATGGTTCCTTTGCTCTAATTCCTATATCAGCCATGCTCTACCCAGAAGTGTTCTGGTACAGGGGTTTACTTAATTTAATTCAATTTTCATTTCATAACTGATGAGCATCATGTATATCATATGAAACTGAACTTTGCTGTTGATTGGCTAATTTGAGCATAAGGCACAACCATATTTCCCCCTTCTCCTTATCATAGAAATGATATTTTATAATATTCACTGACCCACTTTGTAGAGAAACATGACTAGGTGAAATTTGCTTTGTTTATTTAGGTTTTATATTCTAACTGGTGCTTCTTTATTTCTGCAATAATTTGCTGAAAGCTGTGGTAAAGATGGTATGTAACCTTTAATTCAGCTGTTGTTAGCACTTTTGTATGCCAGAGAGAGGTTCTGAAATTTTCAGTAGGCCATGGACTCTTAATAGGCAATCTTAATTGTTCCCTTAGTGCTTGAGAGCCATCATGACATCTGAGTTATATACATTTCTTATGTGTAACCTTCAGCTCATCATTGGAGTAAGGCAGAAGGCATTTGTCCCACACTTCATACGAGAAGAGGAAGTGAGATTTTTTTTACTTACATTGTCAAGGATTCTTAAGGGATCAGTCTTGGTTAATTAGCAATTAGTAAAATGAGTATCAAGCTCCTGATAAAATATTGTTAGGGAAATTGGGAAACAGAAGGTTACCCAAGCCACAAACCCAATCTTTGGGGAAGAGGAGGAGGTAGGGAGAGAGGGAATCAAGGAGCCAGCGGTGCCCAGAGTGGGTACGCTGCTGTAGCTGCCTGTGTCCTCTAGCACGTTATCCCAGCCATTCTCTTTCTGCCCCGGAGCACAGTTCTGAGGCCCACGAGACTGGAATGAACTCAGAAATTACGACTTGATTAAAGACTACTGAGATGTTCATACTGGAAATAGAAAATGATATGAAAATTGATGTGATCTTCTTTGTTTATAAAGACAACATGATTAACTCTCCATCATTTGCATTTGAGCTGACAGCAGGTTTAGGCTGAACTGCCTTTATCGGTGGAAGGACGTGAGTTTGACAGGCAGCTCTATAAGAGGGCTGTTTTCTGTGCTATGAGATAGAGTTGAGTCACCTGACTCACATGGAGATTG